>NW_024523648.1:8478092-8579255 GCF_017590135.1 Pyrgilauda ruficollis
AAAAAAAAAAAAAAAAATTTTCCCCCCCCGAAAAAAAAAGTGGGGGGTTTTTTTTTTTTTTTTTTTTTTTTTTTTTTTTTTTTTTTTTTTATCCCCCGTTCCCTTTTCCTCCCTTCTTCTTCCCGGGGCTGTAATCCGACTGCTCTCTTTGGCTCCGTTCCAAAGACAAATCCGAGTGGTTAATCTCTCTTCCCCCCTTTCCCAGCCTCGGGGGCTGGGGGGCGGCGGAGCAGGGAGGGGAAGGAGAGCAGAGCAAGCCCCAGCCCAGTGCCGGGCCAGGCCTCCCCGGGGAGGGGCTGAGGCAGCGGCTGGGCTGCGGGAGCTGCATGGAGGAGGGGAGTTGCACAGACTCCTCTGCCCGGCCGGGAGGAGGAGGAGGAGGAGGAAGTTTGGAGATTAAGCCGCTGCCCGGAGCTGCAGCGCACGGAGTGAGCCGGGGCGCGGCCACGGGCGCTGCGAGGGGGACACCCGCCCGGCGCCGCTGAATGGGCTGCGGAGCGGGGTAAGCTCCGCACTCCGGCCCGCACCCCTGCGCCTGGATTTCCAGCCGGAGGAGGAGCGCTGGGCGAGGGCAGAAGACGGCGAGAGGCTGCCGGTGAGCGCTGCCGGGGGCTTTGTTCGGTGGGCGCGCCGGGGAGGGGGCGGCGGCGGCGGCTCCCGGAGCGGGGCGGGCGGGCGGGCAGGGAGGTAGCCGGTGTCCCGCAGCCCCCGAAACCGCGCCGGGGGCTCCGCCGCGCAGCGGGCGTTCCGGGAGCGCAGCCTTTGTGCGCTGCCCGCCGCGGGCACCGTGCGCCGGGCTCCCACCGCGCCGCTTTGTGCTCCGCCGGAGCCCGGGGTAGCCTGGCCGAGCTGCACCGGCTCAGCCCGAGCCTGGGGGCTTCCTCGAGTTTCTTCGGCGAGGGAGAAGGTACTTCTTTTAAAATATGATAAAATTCCGTAGGGCCTCAGGTTTTGTGGGGATGCTTTAGCAAACCACCAAAACCCATCCTCTGTTTTTCAAAATGTTTTAAAGTTAGTGAGATTGTGATAAGTATGGCCTAAAGAGGTTTAAAGATATGATTGATCTATTGTTAAGTAGCAGGAGCTTTGATTCTGTGGCGAGGCAGTGGGACTGAGCTGTCTTATAGGACCCTGTATACATTTCCCCATATCCTGCGCTCTTCTTTTCCTTGCTTTGCGGGTCGTGTGTCCCAGTCCCTCTTGCTGGAGAAGCCCTTCAGATCTCATCCTTCAGTTTAGCACTGAGAGACCTGAAGCACTCGTTTCCTTCTTTCTTCACAAGCCACACTGCTCCAAGTATGAGGGAAAAAGACCTGAAATAAACTGAGACAAACTTTCAGCTCGTTTCCAATACGGTCTCTCTTTAGTTGGCTTTTTTCCTCTGATTGTTAATGGGCAGGCACAGAACGAGCTGTGGCCTTGCTTTTTTCTATTAATGTTCACTGGTACTTCAGCATATAACTCTGCTTAGAGAACATGATGACTTATAGGTGTTTTGAAAGCTGTGTAATAAGAGCCTACTAATAGTCATCTTTTGCTACTGTTTCATTCTTGGAGGGAGCAGTCTTTGCTGCTGGAGAGTTGCGGTTCGAATTTCCACAAGCGTTTGTTGCTCGTGCCTCTAGCTAAATTTATAAAGGAATCCTGTTAGCTTGTGTGAAGCTAAATCTGGCTGTAGCAACTCCTGGCTGCACAATTCACTGTGGTTGGCAAGGCACAATATATAGCTTCCTTGAGATTTATTTTTAGGGGTTTTTTTTCCCCCGGTACGTGTAGGGCGCGTAGTTGTCATAATTTTGGGAACTTTTCACCAATGTGTGTGTGGGTGCTTTGGGATGAAAACATAAGAGTTATGCTAAGGTTAGGAAATGTATTAATAGAGTGCTTGTCTTGAAAATATGAGAAGGGAGTTTGAGATTGGCCTCTTAATGAATATTGGTATTGTTCTCGGGTCCATGCAGATGCTTAGCTATTAAACTTGGACTCTGCTTCTGCTCTGTGTTCTCAGTTGGCAAACTAGAAATAGTTCAAAACACTCTGATAAAAGGTTCAGTTTCAAATGTGTTAATTTACGGGAATGCTGGCTGTTTCTCACAGATCTGGAGAGCCCTAAGCAAACAATGTGGACCTGTGGCCACACAACTTAGTGCATCTCTGCAAAGGCATGCTATGATTCTAACACTAGGTGTTAAGGTGTCATTTTTCTTGCTGTTTTACTTTTGATTTTCCAAAAAAAAAGAGAAAGGAAAAACAATAGGTGTGTAGCCAAATCAGTTTCTAATTTATAGTCTTACTTGATAACATCTTGCAAAGACAGCATTGACTTGATTCTTAAGTGGAAATCTTCCAGTAGTGAACCTAGTTTGTTGGCAGCTCTCATCATTTCAGGACATCTGCTAATGTGTTCTTCTTCCTTGGGCAGGATGTGAGACTACAAATTAACTGTCTAGAGGAATACTTTGGGACTAAAGTGTTTGATTGTGAGGCCATGGAAAAAGGTAGAAAGGGTTTGGAGCTAACTAACTGAACACTTGGTACCTTCCTGTGTGGAAGTGGGGTGTTTTTGTCTAGGTAGGCTTTTTATGGGGTCGTGTTTTGGGTTTCTTTGTAGTTTTGTTTTGCTATTTTATTTTAAACCTTTGTTGTTCCCTAGAAGGGAAGTGAAAATACCTGCTTACTTTTCTAATAAGTGGCACGTAGTGAGTTTGGGCACTTTTTGCTAATGTTATTTGTGTAGGCTGGTTTGTTTGAACCTTTCACTGACACAGTCTTTCATGTGGCACCAGTGATAGTATTTTTGTGAAGTCATTTGGAGCAGTGTGCATGTTTGAAAGCCTCCTTGTGTGCATTTATTTGGATTGGGTTGTTGTATACCTGTTGTCCTCTGCCTTTCATATGCTTGTGATTTCTTGGCTCCCGTTCAGGAAAGGCTTTTTGAAGCCCTACTAACCAGATAGGGCTGTAGCAACTGACAGAAGTATTTACTTGAAGTAGTGCTTTATTGTGTTTGAATGCAAACCCAGCAGTGCAAAGCTCGTCTGTTTCTCTAACCATAGAACACTAACAGAACTGTAATTTGACATTGGCTTCTGCTATTTTATCTAGCTTTGTGGTAGCATCACCCATACAACTTTTAGGCTCTGGTGAGTACTTTTGAGATCAATCCAAAAATGGGGAAATCAAGAAAACAGTTACAAAATCTACTGTTATTAATTTTGAAGAGTAGGTCCACAGATTAGCCTGAGATACTGCTATTGAAAAAAAGTTTGTGTACAGAGGTGTCATCTCTAAAATTGTCTCTGAAAAATACCAATCCTAAACCAAAGCAATTCTTAGGTAAGGATACTGCAGAATGGATGGAGCTTTTTTATTTATGTATTAATTTTTTTAAGAATTCCAAAATAGCAATATTTTAACAGATACTTAGCAACGTTGTTAGGGTATGCTAAAGACTCGTTCAACTGTTGTTTTTTATTTATTTATTCATTTTCTTCATGCTTGGTTGCCATTCCAGCCATTGCTGGGCACCACTAAGTTTCTACTGGCCGAGCCAGAGCTGCTGCTCTTGGTCTTGGGAGCGTGGGGTTATGAAGAAGAGGGGCCACATTTCTGTGTGGCAGCATGGCCCTGTCACGTACCCCAGCTCCATAGCGTCAGATGTGCTGGGTCAGGAAATAATGGGAACATCCAAGCTGATGAAGGGAGCCATTTGCAGGCTTCATTTAGAAGTGTTTCCCAGATTAGATATGTATACAGCTGTGGCAGTTATAAATTAGAACAAAGGAATTAATCTGATGTGTGTTCTCTTTTGCATTCAGTCGTGTTGAGAAGGAAGGTTGCTGTGTTAAAGAAACTTGTTTTATTGACATGTTAAATTAATTATGGCTTGAAGTTACCTTGCCATAAATTTCTTAATTGCCAAATATAGTGAACAGATATTTAGCTAGAATATACAATAGAAGACAGAATAATAAAATATGAAAAAATGTAAGTTAATAATGTAATGTGTACTGAAGACATTTGGAGAGAAGGTGATCCGCTTATAATAAGCTGGAATTTTTTCTGGTGGGGACAATGAGGATGTCTTACCACTACTTACTCTAAATGACATTCAGCTTCTGTAGAGTTAAGAGGGGGAGGTGGGGGAAAAGAATTTTTGCAGCCCTCAGCAAAGTCTGGAGTGACCGAAAGGCTTGCAGAACTGTTGCTGAATAGTTAATTCTGAGAACCTGCATTACTGTGACTGCACATAGAAAGCTGTAGTTAGTAGGACTGTCAATGAAGAAAAAAAGTGGAAGGAAGGGTTATTCTTGTAAATTTAGAATGCAAAGGATGTGGAGCCTAGATTTCCTCTCCACTTTAGAAAAGCCTCACACACCACAGTGAGTGGTGGAACCACAAAACTGGCCTGGGAACAGGAGTAGAGGGAATGAAGAGTGAAGTCAATCTTAGTGCAGTGGCAACATTTACAACTCTTGAATACAGGAGTCTTTTATATATGTGGCTAAGAATACAAAAGATGAATGTGAACAGATTGAATAATAAGTACCAGTACACTATCTCTTAGTGCTTGCCTTTTCTTTTTTTTTTTTTTTTTTTTTTTTTTTTTAGTTATGGCAGTTGTATCAAATAGGTTAGTCTAGCCTGATTCACCAAAAGTTGAGTTTATATGAACTTGGCCTGAAATAGGTTTAACCATGAACTTGATTACAAATACAGGAGAAGAAAGGGCCCTAGTCAGGGAAGACTGGGGAAGGAAAGAGAGGGGAAAAACTACTTATACTTATCAAGGAGGCCTGAAAGAAGCAGTTGTCTAAGCCATGTTACAAACTATTAAACCCACGGTCATCTCTTGGCTGGGGTGCCTACTGAAGTACCTGCATCTGGAAGTGGTCACTACCTGTGTTTTCACTAATCACGATGCAGAGCATTGCTGTGAAAATACAAAGCAAGGTGACACTTCGAAAATTTATCTGTAAGAGTGACTTGATTCTTTTCTCCCTTCCTCAACATGACCTCCACTAGTTCTGCTTCCTAATGTTCTATGGACCATGATGATTATGCTAGTGGAGGCTGCATGTGTTTTTATAAGTGTAGTGAACAGGTATAAATTAGGCTGGCAGCAGTTTCCCATGTAAACTTCAGACTGAAGCAGTGCTAATTAACTTTGAATCCTATAAGTCTTGCTTGCCTGCTCAGAGTTTCAGACTGCAAGTGGTGCCAAGCCTCTTCCTGTAAGCATATATTCTGCAGAAACTTGCTTGTGAGCCCTGCCCAGATGTTTTAAAACCTAACTTAATGAATGCTAAGATTTAAATATTTGAACCTTCGTATCCATTCAGCGGTTTCAGGATCACACTCCAAGCATTAGTATCATTCAGCTACTGTTTTCTGCTGATAAGATGCATGCTTCCTTTCGCTGGAAGTACAGAGCAGAGATAAAAAGTGTGTCATGAGTACAGTGATTGAATCACCTGCTCATTTGCTTGCTCACAGCCATTGGAGATAAAACCTTGGGAAGAAGATGGCTGTTTGGGTTGTCATAAGGAGCAGTATCAGGAACAGCGTAACAGCCAGTTCCTTTTCATGGTCATGGCTGACATCTTCCAGCATTGTCATCTGGGTGTGGGCTTCAAGGTCGACTTCTGCCTTTTAATTAGCCCATGTAAGGAGTCTCTAGCTCCTGATTTAGTGCATAGGCTCTAGTGCTTGTACTTTCTCCCATGCTTCCCCTTGTGTTATGCAAAGTTGTCTGTAAACACAGAGAAGTTTTCCTCCCTAACCTCCTGTAAACTCTGGTTTGTTAAAGTATTTAGGAAATGTTTCCCCTCATGTATGTCCCCTAAGATTAGCTGTCTGCAGCAGCTTTATTGTGATTTCTGTGTACTGGAATCAATGTGCTGTTTGGGGTTTTCTTTCTGACTTTGCTTCTTTTTCTGTATTTGCATTGCCTAGCCCAGTAAGTCCAGATCCATAGCTGAGGTCCCAACACGTTTCAGAAAGGCAGAGTCAGAGCGGTTTCCTTTCTGCTGCTGCCACTGATCTGTGGTGCTTCAGTATAAAGTAACATAGTGCTTTGTGTCCTCGATGTCTGATATGGGGGAAAAATGATAGTTCGTTCTTTGTAAATAATTTTGAAAATGGGTGAGATGAAGAACTACTTACTTGCATGTCAGTAATCTTTATCACTTCAGTATGCACAGAGCTTTCCACTTATTGTTTTAAACTGAAACCAAGTTAATAGCAGAAACTTGGGTTTGGCTTCCAAGCAGTATTGGTGCTGCCAAGATGAGCGTGCTTCATACTCAAGTGCTTATGAAGCTTTCTCACTGTTTAGTTTCCAGTTCTTTCTCACTCTTCTGATAACATGCCTCGTGAGGTTGCTCAGAGAGCTGTCACACCTCAGTGTCTGAGTGATGTCATCATAGTTCATTTGCTTGTGTCACATCACATTCAGTCGCTTGTAGAAGCACTAATTCCTCTGAAGAATCAGCAGTCAGACTATTTGAATGGTAGGCAAAGATGTATTTAGCAATAAATCATTATTGAATTTGGAGAGATAGTTTGCCTTCCCTCATACTCTACCAGCATGTGGTTCGTAAGATCTTTCTGTCAGTCTTTACTGGTAATTGTCAGTCTTTCTCATGTTGGATAAATCTGAAGTCATAAATCTCTGATTTGCTTTATCTTGGTCATACTGTGCTCCTGCCTTGAAGAGGTTGCTGTCTGTGTCCTGCTTGCAGACAGGACCACTCAGCTCACTCCTCACTGGATATAGCCTCTGAGAATCCTTGCTTTATCAGGTTGGTTGCACTGTGAAGGCTCTTCTGCCTTGTAGTGTGAGGAGATTGCCTCCAGCATCTCTTCCTCCCAAGCTTGCACTCATTTAATCTTCTGAGTTTTTCCCAGATTTCTGGGGCAAAGCTGCTGACTTTCTTAAACCCTACCTGCAGTACCAAGCATCAAGCACAGTGTAGATGTTGTGGTAGGCCACTCTAGAATACTGCAATCTGTTACTAAGTGAAAGCAAGTAATTTCTGGGGGCATTAATGACCATTTAATCTCCAAGGTTTCTTTCTGATATATAGTGAAGTATTTTGGCATGCTTGCGCTCCTCCATTGCTTTAGATGACACAGTTCCTAAATTGGTATTGGAGATACCTGTGCTAGGAGAGTTGGTGCTAGACAGATTTCTCAGGGGAAAAGGACAAGTTTTCTGCAGAGCTTCCCTTCAGGAATTGTTTTCCATTTTCTTAGAGCCTGCCAGTGGGAAGTGCAGACCAGAGCACTAAGAAAACCCCATTTTTCTCTTGCTGTGAAGGACAGAGTGGTTTGCTAAGGCACAAGCCATGCTGGGCAAACTTTAGAGCTGATCTCCTGTGTGCTGACTCATCCTGGTGATCTCAGCCACTGCAGTTTGCTCTTTGCCACTTCACCTGCAGCAGCTCTCTCCTTGGCAGTGTGTCCTGTTCCCAGCACAGATGTGCTTCCTCACTCATGGCTGTGCACGCTGACAGGGTCACTTGTGTTCTTCATCTTAGACCTAGGCTGTCCTGCTGCTGCCATGCACACTGCAGATCCAAAAGGAGCCATGCTGAAGAGTTCTTTCTGCAGCCTTTCAGCAGAGCATCCTGCTGATAAACAACCTTTGTTCTCAAACACAGATTTGGCTCTTGCACTCCTCAGGCCCCTTTAAAGCAGTTTGTTCATCCAAAGCACAAAATAGGTACTGACTCAGACTCCCACAAGGTCAAAGCAAGGAGAATAGGTGATTTTTTTTTTTCTGCCCTGTTTTGGTGAAGCATTGATGTGACTGGGACCTGTGACATGCACAGGTAGGATATGGAGGAGAAAGTGGTGTCTCCCAGACACCACTGCTTGCTGTTTGGATAGGATAGGGGCTATGGCTGCTTTTCAAGGAAGAATTCTGAAAAAACAAAACCATGATGATTTCATTTGCTCTCTTCAGAAGAAAAGCTGGTCATCAGCCTTTGTCACTGAAGATTTGTTGTTTGTGGCTCTCTTTCATCTCAAGGGGACAGTGCTGACATACACACCTGACAGATGCACCTGCCCACCCTGGCTATGCCCACCCAGGAGCTGCATCATGCAGGTCCTGAAGCTTCCACAGGGGTCTGGATGCTAGGGCCATCTGGGTGCTTCTTCATTGCTGCTGTCTTGTAGCGATAAGGAGTCTGCCCGCTAAATGTTATGGGGTTTTTTTTCCCTTTTTCTCTTTAAGTCAGCATCAGTGTTGCACAGAATTCTTTCAATATTTAATAGAGGATCAGTGATGCCCATCTTCTGATGATTTCAGGAAAATGCACCGGGTTGGTTCCTTTTATTTGTTAATTATGAATATTGAGTCATATGAGGGGGTGATTAGTTCCGGTATCTGGATCACAGTGACTGGTCTATGCCCATACTTGCCCAGTGCTGACTTCTTTCTGGGGACAGTTTGAGGTCATAGCAGGGATGGTCTGGAGGAGGTCTGGCAAAGACTCACTTAGCTGTTGGCCTTGTCATGCAACTCGCCTTTGTGCTGTTCACTGTTGTGAATGGATAGAGTGAAAGAAACTCCAGGAGCGCTGCATGAACTTAGTCCATGAAATTAGCTTAATGTGTCTGGGAAAGCTCTCAGCTGATTGCATGTGGAATAAATCCTTTTGCTTGGGATGTGGCGCATTTTCCGTCTGTTAATCAGTTGTGTCGTGCAGTGAGAAGGTGCTACAGTATGTGGCCTTCCTGTAAGAGCAAACTGCATTCCTTAGCCAGAAAAGTTGGGCTTAAGGAACTGGCACACAGCTCAGTAAAAGTCATGTCAAATAAATTTTTACTTTAGTCCTCCTCTCTGGTGATTAAACTTGCACAATGGTTTGCTGTCTAGCACATGTGAACATCTACAAAGAATTTTATTCCAAGCTTTTCTTAGAGGGTGAGTGCGGAATTGTTTGGCAAGAGTATTTGTTTTAAAATGCTACAGTATGTGTTGACACAATTTTATTATGTGCAATACACAATATAATCCAAATTGTAAGGATGGAGCTGAATGGATGTGAGGTGGGGTTGGGGACTAGGTGAGAGCAGGAATGCCAGTGAATGGAATGAATGTCTTGATATCCTACTTGAAATGGAAGCAAATTCCTACCTGTAAGTTTGTGGAACACAATTGCATGTAGTTGGGTGGCTCTGGCTTACTGTGGTCTTTTAGCCTAGCTGAAACAGGATAAGGAAATTCTTTAAAAGCAGAGATTTAAAAGCTCAGACCTCATGATTTGAGGGAACCCGTTAACTGGACTAAAGTGATAATGTTAGCTTTTACCACACTGAGAGGGTGTGTAGAACACAAGGGTTATATGTCATTTACACTTTTTAGGGAAACTGAGGTAAAGATAATCTCAGTGACTCCTAAGGGATAAAGTAAAGCACCCATCATCTTATTGAAAATTATTTTGCTTGCCTCCCAGGTATACTAGAGTATGCCTCAAAAATGAACACCTTAATTTTACTGCATTTTGAAAGATAGTTTTCAAACTTCTGGGCTTTTAATTTAACATTATAGTGTGAACTCCAAGTTCCAACGTGTCTCTCAGAAGACGTGCAGACATTATGGTTCAAGTCAGTTTAAATATCTGAATGCAGGTTTCTTTGGTGCTTTTGCTTCTTAAGCTGCTATGTGCTTGATGCTTTAATCCTGTGTATTTTCTAAAAGTGATTAAGAAGTAAAGCTTTTTGTTAATAACTGTGATATATTTCTAGACTAACTAAGACTATTTTAAATCATGCAAACTTTTTAAAGATGAAATGGAAATTACAGGGCAAATGACGGTATATTTGTTAATCACTTTCTTGAAGGAAACATGCAGCATCTTTTCTTCATGATAGTTTTTCTAGTACAAAAGTGTTCAATTTTCTTACACTGATGGTTAAGAAATAAACCACTGAATGGATTAAAAAGATTTCACAGGATGAAAAATTCATTTTCTTTACAGATTGTCCTGTTCAATAGTATGAGGATAGTAAAACCTGTAGAAAACCTTTTTGAAAAAGGTAAAGAAGGCTGATAGAACATTCTGTAGCATCCAAGAGCTTGTATTTCATCAAGTTGGATGTGACTGTAAGACCCTGTCTCAGATCATCAGTTGAAAGGTTTTGAAAGTGCATTGTATCTGCTGGGGGTTAGAGAACACCTCAGCTTTTGGCAAATAATTTTACCCTAGAATTAAGAAACTGTTGTTGATGAAACTACTGTCCAACAAGAGAGCTCCAGTAAAAAGTTTAGGCTTCTTCAAAGTTATCTAGATTCCTAATTTTCATTTATTTATATATAATGTATATAATATATATATATACACACACAAATGTGTGTATATTTAAATGGTTATATTGTCAGTCTGGTTTTTTCTAGGGTTCTTAAAGAAACTGGGTTCTCAAGCAGTTGAAATTGAGTCCTTTGACGCTGGAGGATTTGAGGCTAGGGAAACTTCCATGATAAGTGGAAAGCAGGATGGTAATTATAGGTCACTTTGCATTTCTGTTTTGCTTAATTTACAATCTGAAGTACAGTCAGGTGGTTGGGCATTTGAATGTTACAGCTGTTACAGTCTAATCACAGGAACTCGGTGAGACTACTCATGTATTTCCTTCTTCAGATTCCTAGAAATGTTAGTGGAGACTACTCTGTGTCTTCAGTTATTAAAAAGAAAAACTAAATGAAGTAAATAAAATTATTACTGTGGTTGTCACTCAGGGATATCAAAAGAAAAAAAATATACTCTTTTAGTCTGTGAAATTGCCTGTAGTGTTAATTTATTGCTATAAAGACAGCATGGAGATGGCAAATATCTTGATATTTCATTAAAAGAAAATTTCAGATGTGTTAGTTTTTTGCATTTAAAAATGTGTTCATGTGTAGATGAACATTATGCCCCCATTAGCAAGATTGAATTGATGGCATTACTGTTGAAATCAAAAATAGACCAGTATTTTTGAAATGGGTTTTTGAAATAGAAAATTTTGCCTGTTTGTGATTTGGTTCAGCTAGACCAAATTAACTTGGACACTTAGCAGGGTCTCTCATTTATTCTGGCGTAAGAACAAGCATTGGGCAGAGCTTCCCAGTCTCAAAAAACCCGATGATGGTAAGAGGCCTCCATAGTGTTCCCAGCCAGCTGAATGCCTGAGGTATTTTGCCATACAGGAAATCAATTGCAGCTGAATGTGCACTGTTTCCACTTCAAGTATATAAACAGGCCTTATGATGATATAAAAAAAGAAGAAAGATATTAAATAGTTTCTTGAAAGTTCAGAACAGAAACATTTGATGTTCAGTTTCTGTGGATTCTTCACTGTCACCTTTGGCTCAGTTCATGGCACAAAAATAGCACAGAAGGAGAGATGAATTAATGTTGGATACTCTAGAAAAGGGAAACGTAAAGCAGTATCTTAGAGAAATGAAAATAATAAAAAAGGTATCCTTGTTCAGTTCCAGTTGATATTCTGCTGAGGCTGGGAGGGGTTACAAGTTTAATAGAGGGAATGAGTTCTTTCCCTTGTTAAATCAAAAATCCTCCATTTTTAGGCTTCAAAGCAGGCTAATAAATTTTGTGAGAAAAAGCTGCACTGCAGTTTTACTTAAATAGCTGGGTTTGGTAGGAGAAACACTATTTTTGTTCAGATGTTTTTCGTGCTTTGTTGATCTTCGGCAAATACCTAGATTTGATGGAGGCACCAGGCAGATCACAGTGACCCATGTCTCTGATGTACTTTGTAGGCCACTGATGTTGCTTACCAGGGAAGTGGGGGCTCATTTGAATAGAGGTTTCCAGCCATTAAAGATAATTATGTTGAAAATCAGCTTTAACAATTTCCAGGAGTGTGGCCTGAAGCCCTTGGGCTTTAGAGCTTGGGAGCCCAGCAGTACTTCCTTGCTTCAGCACAGGCATACAGCACGACCATAGACAAGCTGTCTGATCCAGATTTTTAAAGATATGTAGCTAGGCAGAGGTGGTAAAGGCTCTTAATGGGATTTTCAGAATCACATTAGTGTCTAATTCCTATTCAAAATCTGACTCCTTAGCTTGTCTGAACTGGATTCAGCCCGTGCTATGTTTTATTCAGCTCTTTAGGACAGAATGGGAGGTGTACGTATGGTGAGCGTGACTTAGGGGGAATAAACTGAGGTGTGCCTAGACCCCTGCTGAGCCGTGCAGCTGAGCTCCCTTTCATCCTTTCTCTAATTCCATGATTTCCACCGTCCTTCCTGCAGAATGCCAGAGACTCAACGGAGGAGAGGAAAAGTGACTCCATTTTGCCCAACGTAACAGCGATATATTCGGTGAGTACTCTACCAGGTAAATTTTTTTTACTCTTTAACTTTTTAATTTAAACTTTATTTTAAATGTGAGATGATGTTTGGTGTGCCTCTGACTGAGAGGATTACCACTGGTGTATGGTGAATGTGCCTCAGGTTAGCCATGAGGCTGCTCAGTATCCAAGCCCACAGTAGGTCACTGTGCTGAACGGGCCTGGCGTGTGGGTTAGCCAGGAGAGGGGGTGTTCCTCATGTGCACACTATTGGGATTTTATGCTAATTAAATCCCATTTTGGGGGGAGCACCTAAGCAGTTATGGGAGGTTAACTGTTCAGTTTTAGCCTTTGTTTCTGAAACTGAGGTTTTGCTAAAGATCTGTAGATGAAATTTTGTTCGGTTGCTTGATTCTCTCTCCTTGGAAGTAAAAGTGCCACTTCCATGGAGAAACAATTGTCTCCCTATGGGGATGGGGAGATCCAGGACAACTTTGTTCTCCTGAGATTTCCCATGTTAGTCTATGTCATTTTAGCTTATTATTTTAGTGATTTGTTTACATAATCTCATTGCCTGACAGTCTTGGAGCATCTAAGGAACTTGGGAGTGTAGGAAAAGCAGGTTTACATGCCGTGGAAATGTAACCTGATTGCAATAACTGATTTCACTCCTTTGATTATCTGAAACAAATTGACATTCCAGAAAGCTTCACAATAGGGCTGGAAGGAGACTCTGCAGACAATATTAAATAAGAGAGCTTTAGGCAAGATCCCTTTCTCCTCCTCTCCAACAAGATTCCTTGTGCTAACCTAAAGGAATCTTTTCTTCTCTCTGAAAAAAGCAGACGTTCAGTGGCTAACAACTCAGACACTGCTATTTGAAAAAACTTGATGCATTATAGGTAATATACTTTGCTCCTTGCAGTGCCACTGTTGAAACCAGTGTAGGATAGATAAGTTTCTAATTAAAAAAAAAAAAAAAAAGAAAGATGCATTATGTTAATTACCCCTCTGGCTTCTGTGTCCTTCAGAGGGAATACTAATATGCTATATTAGACCACTAATAAATAATATTTATTCTTTTACCTTGCTGATAGTGGGGCTTGTAATATAATTTTGTAGCATGTAGTTATGATCCAATTGTGCTCAAACATTGATTAAATTTTAGAAGAATATCAACTTTATTTTGATTTCAATGCTTTGAGATTGCATAAGTGTAATAGAGAGACACTTGCAGGGCTGTGTAGCATTAGATTGAAGTTTACATCTGACAAACATTAGTGAGATCTTACTTTCCTTTGGATCCAAGGGAGAACAGTCTCTGTAAGTAGAAAAACGTTTTGTGGAGACTGCAAGAGGAAAGACCAGAAATTCCTCTTCAGTCTTTTCCAAAAATAGCAAGATTTGAATAAGGTTACATGTTTAAACATGCATTAGAGAAAAATAATTGGCATGACCTAAATTCAGTACACTAGTTCTCTGTGTTATTTGCTGATAGTTAATTACTGGCATATTTTTTTATCCACAAGCGTGGAGGGGCTGTACATTCCCATCTTCCACACAGGAAATAATTTTATTTATTTAGCTTGAAGTTTGTGCATATCCAAATGCATGCAAAGTATTTGCCTAGTGACCTTAGAGTGAGTTATTTGCACAAACTCTCCCCCTTTCCTGATCTCCATTTCATTTCATTTGTGCTGCTTGGCCTTGGTTTTGAGTTGCAGTGGTTTTATTCTGTTTTCATGATGAACAGAAAAGCCAACCAGACCAACAGACTCGAATAACCTCTTTTCTGAAAGTGGAGATAACATGGATTGTGCCTGTAGCCCAAGATGCAGAGGATTTCCTAAGATTCTTTGGGATCCCTGGCAGAGAAGCATTCACTGTGAAGTGCTTAAAAAAACTGTTGTGTCAACAAAGCTGGAGTGTGTGGGAATGTATCAACTAAGGGGATAAGGCATTCAAGGACTAGATGAAGTGCATATTGTAAGGAATTAATTTTGTGGGAAAGAAGGAAGAAACACAAAATATGAGAACTGGTGCTCTGTAAAAATAGGAGCTCAATGGTTTAGGCAGATAGAGTTTTGAGGGATGGCTGTTGAATCTTACCAAATAACCACCGGTAATTTTGCCAAGTTTGCTTTACATGTCAGGCTTAAATCTGGAATAACTAAGAATATTTTCATTCTGAAAAACTTTTGGGGGTGGTGGGGGAAAATGTTTTATGAAATTTTTTTCTAATTTGCTGTTGTCCATTTGACTTATATTACAATAATATTTTTTTTAATTGTTTCAATAAGTTGGTGGTTAGAATATCTTTAGAAGGATTGAAATGGGCTTCAGCATCTATTAAATCATAAAATGTTGTAGCAGCGAAGGAAACATTAGATCAATATACTGTATTCTGACAATTCTGTGTGACTTTTAATATGCAGTGTGTTTATGCTAAAAGTCAATACATTAAAAAAATTCCTCGAGCATTTGTGCATCACTGAATGCTTTGTTTAGGTCATGCCTTTAGTGTTGTGAGGGCTTGCAAATCTGTGTGGGGGTGGAGAGGAATGATCCTATGCCCACATATGAGCTTTTCTCTAAGTTGGGTCTATTTTTGGTATGCAATGAAACAGAGGTACAGAGTGAAAATAAGGGTTCAGTTGCAACGTGAAGGCCTGTAAAAGCTTTCCTATTGTGGAAAGTGCCTACCAAGCTCTTAGAGCAGTTGCATTAGTATCCATGGGAATATTTGGGGTTTAATTTAGCATGCTAGATTAGGGCCTAATACCTTAATTAAGGCTCACATTTTTAATAAGTTTCCTTCAAACCCTTTGTGGCTGACTACAGTTGTGGAACAGACATAATATAAAGCCCATCTCTAGGGTTTTCTGTTACTGGCAGTTTTATGAAAGCTGTCATTCTATTTCAGAGCGATGAAGCTGACCAGCAAACATAATCTTTAATGGGAGGATTCAAGATCTGACTAGACTTCTTAAAAAATGCTAATCCAAATAATTTATGCCAGCGATGTATTGAAATTCTATGTACCTAGTACATTTAGACTAATGTTTTTATAAAAATTGTGATAACTGTTTCAGAAAGGCCTTTGTTAATTGCAAAAACGGCTTTTCCAGATAGAGGCTGCTTAATTCTCTTGTCAGTTCCCATGTTTGGGATTTTCTGCTGTGAAAAGGTGTAAATGAATTGTCTGAAAGCGTTCAGAAATTATATAATTAGGATTTTGTTCAACTTGTAGGCAAAGTGATTTAATTTTTAAACATTTGTATATTAAAGTGTTGGAAGAAAAATTCTTATACATATATATATTTTTTTTAAATCCAAAGAAACAAGCTCACTCACACCTATCTGCTTTCCCCCTGCCACACTTGCTTGGAGCGGTCAGTCCTTTCCCGCTGCCATCTCCCATTGTTGCAGTCAAGTGACCAAGGAGAAGTGTATACTTCCTTTTGTGTCCTGTAGATAGGGCTTCATAATTGATGACTGCTGCTTTCTTTCTGGCAGAAAGGAAATGAATGGGCAGTAGTGATTATAGCACATCTGTTGTTTTCTGGTGAGCATCCTGTACAGCAGTGAAACTGTCTTGAAGACTACTTTTTTTCTTTTTTTTTCTTTTTTTTTTTTTTTCTTTTTTTTTTTTTTTTTTTTTTTTTTTTTTTTTTTTTTTTTTTTGGTTGGTTGTTTTTTTCGTTCTATTCAGGACTAGTTAATAGTCATGACAGGGGACTAGTACAGGCACAGTGTTGTTCCTTTATCACAGGGGCAGCCAGAGCAGAAAAAACAAATTGCACACTGGAAGAAAATAATTTGCTTTTCAAACAAGTGCATTTTACACATGCATACACATGCATACACACACACACACACAATCTTACAAAATCTTTATGGATGTGCTATGTATTGGTTGCAAGTGAGTCCTGTCTTCATAGCTGACTGCCTTGTAGATTTAATACTCCAAAATCAAGCTGGAAATGGCTTCCTTTGGGGAAGGGGAGAAATAAGATAGCATTCATACCAAGGACCCAAAAGCTGAAACATTCACACATCTTTCACTACAATTTCTAAGATGCCATTTCCAAGTCTGTGATGCCATTGTCCAGCTCCTGCTTGAGCATCTTCTGCTTGATGTGTTGCAGCACAGCTCTCAGAAGTGCTGAGAAACAAACTAGGGAGCTCTGTAGTGTGCTCCTGCTCTCCCAGAGAGGAGGTTGGGCATGTATGGAGCTCCTTACTTGGCTTTACAGATGACAGAGAAAGAAGTTCTGGGGACAGATGAATGGTGAACTGTTGGTCAGTGTCTGGCCTGAGAGAAGAATGGGACTTGGCGCTGGGGAAGACAAATGTCTGGAGAAATGATTGAAAGAGGCCAGTAAAGCAGCTGAGTGAAGTAGTTTATGGTAGCAGTGTACCACAGCTTGTCCCTTCCATCACACCAGCCGTAATTTTTCCACAACTTTTTCTTTCTAACTTTTGTATTATAAAGATGTGAAAGCGGTATGCACTCTATGCAAACCCTGAGTGTGTGTCTTGAGCATTTTGTTCTCTCTTGCCATGCAAAGTGTTTGAAAAAACATTAATTGAAGCAGCTCTGTAAGTCCCAGTTCTTACCGCTTATTTAGTTGCTTGTTCCTTCCTTTTCTTTCATCCTGTTTAATTGCACCATTTCTTGTAAATAAGATGCCAGTATTCTGCTTTTGCACAGACTAAACAGATTGGTACTTGAACTAACAGAGTTTGTGTTGGGCTTGGATGCAGCTGGTTAGCTAAAGTCAGCGATCTGGGTAGTGCTGCCCTCTTCCTTGGGGGTTTGTGATGGGTATTGGATAAAATTGGGGTTTTTTTCAGCCCTTTCTTGTCTCTTGCAATCCCGAGAGCTGCTTTGTCCCTATCCTCTTAGGAGAGGACGAACAGTACGTTGAGATGTACAGCTTCCTATCCATAGGGTGCTGTTTAGCTGGGAGCTTACAGCCTTTCAAAGGTTTTTCAAATAACAGATGCACCTGGCCACTAGAGACGGGAAAAGTGAGAGAGCATTCTGTGCTGTAGGTGCACACCAACATGGCTGAACACAAAATTCATGGTACCATAAGTGAATCATGCTGCAGTTAATGTCCCAGGTTAACCTTTAGTCATTCCTTGATCAGAGCAGAATTCAGAAGATGAAAAAGCAGGTGACATAACCCAAATTTAAGTATTTAAATTTAAATTGAATGGGGTTTCCTTCTACCTGTGATAAAACTGGTTTGTTTTTTTTTTTTTGTTTTGTTTTGTTTTGTTTTGTTTTTCCAAAAGACTTGTCTAAGAGTAATTTAAGCAACTAAGTAATCCTTTTGCTTTCTGAGTGAGATACACAGAGACCCTGTTCATGCCTCTGAAGTTTTTTAAACATTTAGTCTACCCCCATAGGATTTCAGAATTATCTTGCATCTCTTGGCAAGCATTATGGTGTAGCTAAATATTAGTCATGGCAAAAGGCAAGTAATACAAGAAAAAAACCACAGAATAATTCAGAATTTATTTGTTCAAGGTTTTGTAAATTCCATTTTATGGATCTCTTAATATATGGAGCTTTATAAAGAGTGCATTATTAAGAAACATAATATATTGTTAATTTGAGCTGTTTGCAATTCTGAGCACTACATTGATTGATAGATTATTCTGCACCACTTGAATTACTTGTGAGAAACACTTGAATATTTGTGTGCCTTAATGTATTCAAATTACTGTATAGGAGTTTGCTAAGATGGTTTTTTATGCAATCTTGGCTTTGAGAACAGATGTGACTTCTTTTATCATGAATTTAAGATGCAGTACATGACCTAGAGCATGACTATAGATTCTTTTACAAAATTTTCAAAGACAGCTCTTTGAGTACATACGCATTGATGACTATACACACAAGCCAAAATCCTATTAAAAATTAAAAATACTTCTTCCATTGAGGCAGATAGTCATTAAAGCTTGATACATAGCTCTTCAGTAAAAGAAACTTCAACAAGACCTTCAACCTCTAAAAGAAAGATTAGCTACTGCTTTTATCAGTATGGACATCGCTTTGAAGAAACTGAACATCTGGTTTCCTTCTGGGAGAATTATGTTCTGTCCACTTGACCCTTTGTAAAAGTAAATATTTTTATTAGTTATGTTATGTAGGAATTTGAAAAAATATTTAATACATGAAAATTATGAAATTTCATGTATTTAATACATGAAATCGCATATTTAGTTTCAGTTACAGAAGTGCAATACATCAAATGATCTTATGTTCTTGATTAATGAGTTTCTATTGTATTAAAAATTATACCAGTATGGAATTTGATAAGAGACATAACTTTTTCTTTGTTTTCCTTTTAATAAGAAAGTATTTATTTTTCTCCCTTTCTCCCTTGTGCCCTCCCAAAATTATTTTGTCAAATCACAGACATTTCAGCCATCAGTCCTTTCCTTCAGCTATGACTGTAAACTGCATTTCCAGCATAGATCCACCTGGATGATATTTGATTACCATATAATTTAAACATGTAAAGTTACTTAGTAAAGATAGTTATATGTTTTGACTGTGATCGAACAGACGTTAAGGTTTATTGGAGATGTAGATTCTAATCCTGTTTTTAAGGTAGAATAGAACAGACCATAATATCATAGTTATATTTATTTCTTCTATGTAAAAATAGATTCCTTAGGAAGAGTGCCCTCCATGCATCACAGGTTTAAACACAAATTGCTTGTTTTGTGCTGGTATGAGAGAGAGTGTATATCTTCTAAAATACACAATGCAGCCTTTTAACTAAGGAAGGCATTGGACTTAATGCAATGTTACACTCAAAAAATTATTTCACAAGTCAAGCCAGTTAGGAATTTTTCAGCCAAAAATACTTTGTTGGAAAACAACAATTTATTGAAAACAGAACATTTCACACAAGCAGTTTTCGACAAAACTATCAGCAAGAGATTTTTTTCAGATATAGGATTGTAAGAAAACCTGTTTCAGTTCCATGGAAAAATAACAATGTAACTTAAAACTCAAGGAAATACTATCTCTCTGGAAAGCTCTGTCTCTATTTTTAATTATGCTTTCTTTTGAATTGGAGTCCTTCAATGATTTCTAACTCTTTCTCACAAGGAACGTGGCTATTTTCAAAATTCTACTTTTCATTTTTCCATTAAGTTGGAAAGATGGCTTCCTAGTTAATCCTAGTCTATTGATCCTCATTTTTGCAAATTGTTCCTATGGAAAAGAGTATTCCATTGTTTTAATGCAAACTTGCTGACAAATGGCAGACATTACATGACTCAAGTCATGACAAATGATTCCCTCTATTCTTTTTCATTCCCCATTTTACATGTATCAAAATCTGCTGGTGACTTATCAGTGAAATTAAGACTTACTCCAGTAATTGACTGTCAGTGAAGTTAAGACTTACTCCAAATTCTTACAAATTTTATTTGTCCCATTTGTTGTTGTTGTTATTATTATGATTGGTCTAAACTGTGTTGCTTATGTAATAGGCACTGTAAGTGCCTGTCTCTTTACTGGATGTGCCAGGGTTGAGGGTTTATTAATCTTCAGGGTGAACTAAAGCCTTTCAAAAGACTGTGCTATCAGAGTAGACAGCTTTTGATCAAGTGGGTTGCAGGATAATTGAGCAACACTTGTGCCAAATATGTCTAGGATCTAAACCAAAAATACAGAGTTTATATGTTTATTTTGGGAATAGGTTCATAGTTGTACGTTTGCCTTGTACAGCAATATTTATGAGAAATGACATTGAAGTGGACTTTAAACAGCACATTATAATATAAAATGTTGCTGTGTCTCTGAAGCACATCTGGTAATGCAAGATGTAAAGCTATTAATTTGGTCAGGACAATGAGTTCTTTATGAACTGGGGCTAGCCCATTGAAATGAGTTTGCTCCTGAATTAATGATGATGGAGGGTGGGGAATTTGGAGTAATGACCATCTGCTGGGTTGTTGATGTCCAGCAGGCTTTGAGAGACAGAGTGACGCCTGTGGTAACATGCTTGGGCAAATCTTAATTTCTGTATTGTTACTAAGCATAGAACAAGGAAACAAAAGATGGATGAAACTGTAAAATTTAGGTAATTTTTGCATGAGACAACTGTCTTCCAAGGGTTGAAGCTTACTATTATTCTACATTCCTGAGCACAGCTTGATTTGAGTCTCCCACCAGCCAGGAGAGATGAGAGACAAAAAACCCAAATGTTTTTTACTCTGGGGACTGGAGGAGCCCCACACAAGTGCTGTTGTGTTTCATCTCCTATGGTGCAACAGTGCATACGTGATAAACTGAGTCCCCAGCTCTTCATCCCTGTTGCTATTCATCCCATGTACTGAAATTGCTTCCCAAGATATAGTTTATCTGCCTGAAACTCTAACTCTCATGAAGCTCTTTAACAGCCTTTCAGCACTGAAAGTGGTGTACATTTCTTGAGATTGTCAAATCATATTTTGTCTTACCCATACCTTTATGAGACTTAAAGATATCTGAGTGTAAATTGTGTAGTGTAAATAACTGTATAAATGAGGGAGGCATGAAATTCCCTTGCACAAGTAATTTCCTTCCCTGCTTGCTTGGATATTAGTCTTCAAGGTGAGTGACATAAGCTGCTGCATGCTTGCTGGAAATGAGATGAGTAGCTGGGGTGTTTTCCTTAAAATGAACTGGCAGTACTGGTAGAAAAATGCGTGCTTCTTTCTGTGTATGTGGAAAGCATAATGTAAACACACATCTATTTATAAGTAGGCATCATACAAATATCTTAATATCTCTATAGTATCATGCTTCCTGCCGTTGATCTTTGTCACTAAAAGTAAACAAATAATTTTTCCTTGATGATTCTTATACATTAATCTAGGGTTGCAAACCTCTACTTCCAAAAATGCTGCTCATGGTAAATATCTTGAAGATTACAGCATCCATGGTGTTCTGATATGATTGGTTGGAATATTTGCGAAGATTATTTCATACTCTGTATGAAGTGTTTGTTTGGATATAGCGTTTTCCCTGCAGTCTACAGAAGCAGGCCCACACTTGGGAATAGGTGGAGTGCAGCCTTCTTGGGGAGGCACCAGTATCCCAGAGGAAAAGCGGAATGTAAAACATTACCCAATAATCAGGCACTGGGGGACCCGTGGGCCATCTTCCTCAGGCTCTGCATTTGTAGAGCATTCAAGTGTTCTTCCTAAGAGATTTCTTTTCCTTTATTGCAGCCAAAAGGTTGATAATCTTTTTTTCATTTGGTATCTTCTTATAAGATCTTGCTAAGTAACCACTCCAATACATCAGTTGAAGTAGATATTTGATGGAGTTCTTGCAGGGTAGAAAAAAGAGCAAAACTGCAGCGAAAGCTCACAGAACATGTATGTGGTTGAAATGGACTTTATTATCTATTTCAGTTTTAATACATGCTTGAATTGGTAAAAGAAAAATATATTTTTGTAGTTACTTCTCTGAAAAGTGGAGAAGTTCTCTTATTTCCTTGGACAAATATGCTGAATCTTCAGCTTCAGGGATGTGAGGCTCGTAGTTATGGATAATCTGTTTTAGCTAGTAACTTTTGTAGCAAATTAATTAATTAAATAGTTGAGTTTCTGTGTAAATTTTGCTGACAGTTAACTTTGGAAAAAGACAAAATAAATCTAGACATACTATAAAGGTTATGCTAATTCAACACATCAAAGTTTACATGATTCACACCTCATTCTTTAGTTTTGTAGTTTTGTTTTGGGTTTTTTTTTTGCTTTTTTGGTAGTAAGAACAATTTGGAAGAAGTACCACATAGTTTACATGTTTTGAAATAGATGAATTTTTTCTTGAATTTAGGTGTAAAAACTCAAAGCTGTCAAAAATAACAGGTAATTTTTAAGTTTGGTAGTTGCCATAATGTTCACTATAGTTGCTTTTATTAAGTATCCTGGGTTCCTGTTTTCCACAAATTGGGGTAGACGCTAAAATGACTGAACAGTTTTTAAAAAGTTTGGCCTTTGTTGTATAACTAGGATTCATTGCAGCTTCTTCCCAAACTTTAATAGTCTATGCTTAAACTGTATTACAATTTGATTTAAAAAAAAAATCCAAAGCCCCCAAACAACAAAAATTCCCTCCCATTAAGGATCTGCTTTACATTTCATGCTGGCATTAGCCTGGTGGTGCCACAGGGATGCCCACACTTAAACTTGTGTATTGAACAGCCAAAAGAGGACTTTGCTTGCTACAGGAGGGCTGGGCAACTGCCTCTGAACTCTGCTTGTGCAAAAATCTCTTGCTCTGACACAGTGGAAGGAGGTATCCACCATTTGTTGGATACACAGGAGCTGAAAGTTGCAGAGAGATTTCTGGAAGTACAGAGACAGAAAATCATGCTTCTTTTAGAAAGGTTTTATCTGCTCTGTTTTAAAGGTCAGGACTGAAAGGTAGAAGCAAACCCTGACCCAGTGGCACATGCATAAGGGAAGAGGAGTTCAATTGCATGTAATTATACTTTCTCCTCTGCAGAAAGTATAGTTGTATTTTATTCTTTCTTCTCTCCTGTTCTGCTTTTTATGCCAGTGTGTGTTTTTCTGTCTCTGTCCCCAGTCAGAGTTCTTTAGGTCTTTGAAGCGTGTAATAAGACACAATTAAGAAAAAATTGTTCTAAACTTATGTGTCAGTAAGTTTTTATGAGCGTAGGTGGTGTGAGAGAGGAGTGCTGTAAGGTTACACCTGTGTAAAATTCAAATGGGCCCAGGAATGTTCCCAGGCGTGGGAGAAGATTGATCTGTGATGGTCATGTTTGCTGGTGTGATGTTGGGAAATGACACAGACGGTTTCCAGGCCTGAATCAGTCCCTAGTGCAGTTCAGCCATCACTTGAAAGATGGTTCTAATGCACCCTGTTTTGGAGACTAGGATTATTCATTGCCAGATGTGTTATTCTGTCCCAGCTTGCTTTTGCACCCAGGAGCACTTTTTGGGCACATCTAATGCATTAATTTAAGAGTAGCCTTAGTTTTTCTGATAATGAAACCCTGCAATGTGACCTCAGCATTTATTCGGCATCAGAGAATCTGCAGATTGGTCCAGAAATCCCACGAGTGTTTTCACTGTGGGGAAGATCAAGGGTCACGTTTTATTTGATGTCAGCACATCTTCTCACTCAGCATTTCTCTGCAGATTTTTAGTTCCTTGCTTGGGTAAGTTTGCTCCACAATTGCTGTTGTTTATGTCAAAGTGAATTTCTGGATTGTTTGTTCTGTAGAGAGAAATGGAGGAGTTTGGAACTGGGAAAGAGGAAACAGAAAAGTTTGGAACTGACTTGGCACTTGTTAAATTGATATGCCCTGGTGGGTGAACACATAGTGGTGACCATTAGGGAAAAAGTGATAGAAGCTTGGTGGCATCTCGGAATACTGCAAGGCTGTGGGAACAGTGAGAGGATGAGGAGGAGATCAAGTAACTGTCATCGAATTTAAAGGGAGCAAATGCTTCTTCCCCCTACTCCTCTTGCCTAAATGCAGTAAGGCTTAGAGGGCTATAGGAATTCATTTGCGGATCAGACAGAGCGGTTCCCTGCTTTTTGTGGTAATGTACATAGCTCTTGGTGTGTGTCTGAAATACAACAGGGACTTTTTCTTTTTTTCCTGTAGCCCCACTGAATAGGCTGGCATAATTTCAGAGTGAGGCAGGGCCAGGTGGTTTCCTCTCTCTGCTGTGCCTCTTGCTGGGTTCAGTGGGAACCTGGTGTTGTTAGTATGCACTCTGTGTGCCTGTGTTCCTCAGAGGACAAAATGTGGGCTAGGCAGCAAGAATGGAGGAGCTGGGGTTTTTGTGTACTAAGGATGGCATTACATAACTTGAAACAGCATTATTGGAATACCTCTGTGTTGTTTCAGTAGATCAGTGCTTAATTTTTGAATGAAATATTAAGGTTTATAAATGGTTAGTTGTGTGTCTTGGCAGTGCTTTAGGTTTGTTCCCCAGTTACTAAACTCAGAAGGGTGTTATGCAGAAAGTTCACATAAGTTATTTCTTCCCTTAAAAGTGGAAGAAAAGGAACTTTCATCTGAATTCACCGGGCTTAGCTCTGAGAATTCAAAAGGCTTTGGAAACTGGCTGAAGCTCTTGGTACTGACTTGAGTAATATCCCTTTGAATATTTACTTTAATCAAGCCTATTTAGAGATTCCCGCTCACACCCCGTCCTTATTTTTGTTGGTTTCCAGTACTAGATCAAATGACCAATGAAATATAAAGTTGTTTTCTTAAAAATAGGTTCTTCTGGAGTTGTCAGTGGTGTTGCTATAGCTGGATTTTGTGCTATTTTAGCACATAATAGGTATTTCTTTGTTTCTGTGTTTGAAAGATAAGTCTAAGTTATTTATTTTCTGAGAAGGCGAATCAAGTATCAAAGTGCACAATGGCTCAGACTCCATGCAGTTGTAGAGAATTACTTATAAACAACTGCTTGATCAAACCATGTCTCTTAGACTAATGTAGAAAAACATTCATCTGAAGGAAATCACCTTTCCAACTATAATACTCTTAAGTCATGTTATTTTTCCCCCCTGTGTTGTTTCTGAATGGAAGTCACATTTTGGTCAGCGAAGGTTTGCATTTGGCAATTCGATGTTTACTAAGAAATTTGGCTCTTCTGAGAAAGAATACTGGAGATAAGAGGCTTTATGTATTTGTATAGAATGAGTTTCCATGTCTAGAGAATACAGCAGTTTAACCCAAAAGAAATGTTTATTCAACAGCTTGTCACCTGCTTCTGTCAAAATGGTCATTCAAATTCCTTTGGAAATTCTGGCAGGTTAAAGATTGTTACCGTGAGTGGTTTCCCTTTCAACAGTTTTAGTCTCCTAGACCCTGTACTTGAGCTGATCAAGTACAAGTGCTGAAATAATTTCCTTTCCATTTCTAGTCCTATTTCATGTAATATTCCTTATTCTTTCTAATGAATATATTTAATGACTGTATAGTGCATGTGCTCTGTGAGGGATAAAGCATGAATGTAATTTGAAACTGTAGTTTCTGTGTGCTCTCACATGCAATTCAGTGCCACAAAAGCCGGTTGGACGATGCCTGCAGTTACAGAACTCTGAACTGGGGACATACTTTTCAAAGCCAGTGTACAGCAAGAGGGCTCCGGCTTCTCCATCCTGACTAGTTACAGTGTTCTGCAGATAACTGCAGGCTTTGGCTCTAGAAGGCATGTTGTTTGCAAGCCATGCTTCAGCAGTTGCACTCTGGAGTGGCTTGATAAATAGTGGAGTGTTTTTACAGGAAATGTCCCAATCTGAGTTATGAGGCTATTCATTTGGGTAAATTGCAAGGGAATGGACTCAATGCTGTTAGCTTGTCTGTTACTAATTTCCTCTTTTTTAACATGTGTGCGCAGTGTGTATATAAATATATATACATTTATACACATAGATGTATGTATTCCCAAAGTGGGGAGAAGGAAAAGCTGGAGGAACCTGAAGGGGTCCTGCAGTCAGCTGCCTGAGCCAGGGCTGGGGGGCTGCCAGGTTCGGCAGCGTTCAGAGCCTGCAATATGTCAGGGCTCAGCTTTTAACTGTTGATTCTTTTGTGTGATTTGCTGTGTTGTTTCCTAATGTTGCATACTCTGTGATGAAAACAAAACCCCAAAATTTTCATTGATGATACTTCACTGCAGTCAGAAAGTTAGATGGACTTTTTCTGATGGCTGTGGGTAAAAAAGCCGCAACAAACGCGTTTCAGAGGGCATGCCTAAGTAGTTATGCATGGCTGTACTTTGGCTAGCCACCCAAATGACAATTTCTGGAAAAGCCAGCTGAGTATTACTTGTCTAATAATTATAAAGTCTACATCTAAACCTCTCATTTCAGCAGTAATGCCATACTCAGGCAATGGCAGTGGAAGGAGACACACAAATGGGCTTTGTAGGATCCCATTCTCCTCGTGGTGAATCTGTGTCTGAGTCTTTCCTTTTAAATGTAACGGTGTCACTGTGTGTCATAGAGACAAAACTAATGAAGGATCCACATATAAAGCAATAATTATCCTTTATTCTGGTTTCAAGTAGATTTCCCCTTCATGAACATTCCCCTTGTTAGCAATGCCAAACCAAACATTCCTTTGTATCTCCCCCCCCAGCTTTAACTCTCCAAATGAGTTTACACTTGAAGGGGAAAATATCATTCTCTCTTCTTTACTTGGAATTAACAAGTGCTTAGGAAAATTTTTAAGAAAGTAAATTGACTTTCTGGACAGTGCTGACATTTTTGTCTTTCATCAGTATGACCTTATTCTGGAAGTTCTGTGGTTTTCTTTTACAATGAGGTCTGAAGTTATTTCTTTGAAAATTTGCAGTGAATCCAAACATATTACAAGTATTTTACAGAAAAGGTGTAGTAACCTAATTGGAGTTGATGCATACTAATTTCTCTGCTGTTAGCCAAATTGGAAGAAAAACAGCAGTACTTTTAAAAAATATGTGCATGAGACAATAAATTTGTGATTTTAATTTGGTGCAGAGCAGCATTTTGTGGTTTGCTGTTTTTTGGTTTGTTTTTATTTTGGGAGGTGGAGGAGAAGCTTTCAGAAATGTATTTAAGTGCAGAGAAGAAATACCCCTGAAACAGCTGATTTTGAAAAGCACTTTTCTGTATTTATACCCTTGAAAAGCATTGGGCTGTTCTGTACTCTTGGAGTATTTGCTTTTGGATGCTTTTGCTTATCTCTGTCAAGTTGTCAGGGTTTACATTGCATACTGGTTATGTGAGTTGAGGAAGATGTCATTCCCTATCTCAGTGCCTTGACTTTGGCCCTACACAGAGTTAAAAGACATACAAATTTCATTCTTCCCATAGATAATAGCTTTCTACTGACCTTGACTATAAGGAATTTCACTGTAAGAGGGCTATAAAGTTTTAATTTAAAGTGAAACAAGCCCCAGAAATACCTTCATTATTATCATAGTCTTGTGATTTCAAGAGAAACTACCCCAAGTGATAGACACAGCCTGATGTCCTTACTAAGCAGATGACAAGGTTGTTTCCTTTCTTCTGGTAAGTAAGTGTGACAAAGTTAGTGAACTTTAGTTGGGTGTCAAGAAACTTCCTGAAACAGAAATGAAAAATACAAAAAGGAAGTGTCAGAGGGTGAAACACCTGCAGACATAGCAAGATTGTTTCTACCATCCTATTTTTCAGGTGTATTGGGATTCATTGTTATGTTGTCCATCACTGTAATATTTATTCAGCACATGGGACTGGATTCAAGTAAATTTAAGGCTTTGCATATTATAGTTTATTTTCATTGTTACTTGACTTGTTTGCTGTAATTGGATTCCTTGGACTCCAGCAACAGCTTTGCTTCCTCGCAGCTTGTTTTGATTTTATTTCTTCCATTAAATGATGCACTTGCATCAATGGTGCATCAATGGAAAAGATCAGTGGTCTTTTCCAAGATGATGTTTAGTTATACCCCAAGCACAGGCATCACATAAAAAGAGAAGTGTCTTTTTAAGTGCTACACACCCTCTCTAATAGAAAATACAATTTGGAGGAGGCTTACAGCCTGTAAAAGCAGGTACCAGGGGCTCTTTACTACATCTGCCAGATGCGAGTCTGGAGGATTTTTTTGTTCGTTTGTTTTCCTTGTTTTTTTTCTTGTGTAAAAGAGAAATGGGAATAAAAGCTGAATGTTAGGATGCTAGCTGGGTTATGGCTCGTTTGCTTGTTTGGTTTTTTTAATATCTGTGAGTGGAGTGGAACAGCAGCAGCAGTCCTTGTCTTTAACCAGAAATCTTAAAATTGTAGTTGCTGAGCACTGGAGGCTTGAATATAAAAAAGACTAAAGAGGGACAGAATGTGAAAAAGACTGAAGAAGGACTCTTTGCGTGTGTGCATCCCTCTGATTGTTTATTAGCCATATCAGCATCTCTTCTAATTGTAGCAAAGTTCAGAGCTTTGAAAGGAATTCGAGTAATTCTGTGATAAACAATGCTGAAATTCTTTCCTCTTCAGTTTCCTTTGCTTAACCATGTGCACTATGAAGCAGTCTCTGCTACTGAAGAAGTTTGACAGGTTCACATCCAGCTGTGGAATGTATTGGATTTTTTTTTCTTCATTTATTAAGCCAAAACTTGTCGTTGTTGGGGCGGTCACGACACAGCGAAGGGACTAGAAGCAGTCTCATTTGGCAACTCTTTCATACGAAATATGTCCGACTTTTTATACACTCTGTGATAGTTTATACTTCTTCTACCTTAACTATTGGCCACAATAAATCAACATAACACCATTGGTGAAAAGTTACAGTGACTTAACTAACTTTCTAAAAATACTCCATCCAGCTGCGAAGTTCTCTTCTTATCTTTCTTCTGTTCCTCACTTCTCTTGGTCTCCTTGGTTACAGCCTTGAAGACAGCTCCTTATCAGCTACTTCTTTGCTTCTTGCTCCTTCAGCTAACAGGCCCACTGTTAGCTCCTTCCACAAAAACTATTGACCTGGTAGTGAGGTTTAGGTTCTGCAGCTCATGAGAATGAAATCCTAGAATGGCTTTGGTTGGAAGAGATCTTAAAGATCATCTAGTTCCTCCCTGCCATGGGCAGAGACACCTTCCACAAGACCAGGAGCTCAGAGCTCCACCTAATCTGGCTTCAACCCTTCCAGGGATGGGGCATTTGCCACTTTTCAGGGCAACTCCTTCTAGTGCCTCACCACCCACAGTAGTAAATTAATCTAAACCTATTTCCTTTCAGTTTGAAGCCATTCTCTCTTGTCCTGTCACTACATGCTCTTGTAAAAAAAATCTCTCTCCATCTTTCTTATAGGCCTGTTTCACATACTGGAAGGCCACAGTCAGGTCACCCTGAAGCCTTCTCTTCTCCAGCCTGGAAAATCCCAATTGTCTCAGCCTTTCTTCCTAGGAGAGGTGCTCTATCCCTCTAATCAACTTTATGGCCCTCATCTAGACTTTCTTCAACAAAATATAAGACCTAATGCATTTGTAGTTGTATTTCTCCTGAGAAAGATGCAAGAAGAGGGGATGCTAGTGACCAGTCAAAAATACCTAACAGATTAAAAAAATACTTTAAATTTTATGTTCCCCCACATATATATAGCTGGAAGGGTGAATGGTGAGCAAGGCAGAAGTGCAGCTATAAACCCAACATTCAGAGACTGTATTTAGGGTGACGTGGTAAAAGGACTGCATAAATTCTGACAGTGACAGAGAATTTTTGGAGAGGAAGGTCAGGTATTCTTTTCTGGCAGCTGTCAGGGTTCTGGCCATGGGTTTGGCTGTTATCACAGTGTGAGGACTTGTACCCTAAAATCCTGTAGTCTCTTTAGTGCTGTAACTGGTGTATATGCATAGTACATTCTTTTTGTGCTATTTCTGCACTTGTTATGTGAATTACTGAAGAGTCACAAAGTAATGGTGCTGGAAATAAGCTCTAGTAATAAATAAAATGTTGAACAGTGAGTTCTTGTCTATCTTGAAGCATTTGGTTTATTTTTAAATAGGTTTGTTTCAAATTCAGTTTTCTTTGTGTGGCCCTAATTAGCACTTAACAGTAGAAGTACTATTATCTAAAAAATGAAATCAGGAACCAATGTAAGGAAAACTCAGTTAAAAGATTTTATCTCTATCTTTCTAAGAGTCAATAAAGAAAACTATGCTGTTGGTTGGTTTTTGCAGAGTAACTACATGTAATGCATTGCATGGGGCTCTTAATTTGCTCAGAAAATGCTTTGCTTAGAATACAGTGTGCTTCACTGTATGGTTGTTGAGTAGCAGATTTCTTTGAGTAGATGACAACAGTATTTTGTGATAACGATAGCTGTTCTTGGCAGCTGTGACTTGCTACTGCTGTACTCTCAACAGTCCGTGCTGAGACTTGCCTCTAAGTCCCTAAATATCTTGGGACTGACCTGCTTATCCTGCTTTTCCTTGGTTTTCATCAGTGTATGTCAGGCATGTCCTGTGCTGAGCCACTTTACCTAAGTCTGTCTGTTTTCTCAAGCTTAGATTCAAAAGAAAGTGTCTGAAGTGACAGACTTTCTGTATGTAAGCGAAACATGATCTTTTGATGGATTTTTTTTCCTTTGTTCATGTGGGGTTTTTTAACTTTAATGAAGACCTGGAAGAGCTGCTGAGATTAACTGCACTGTACGAAGACATGAGAGAAGCAGTATGTGTACATAATTTGAAAAGTGCCCGGTGCTTTACAAAATAATTCTTGTTCGTTCTAGTTATAGGGAGTTTTGAAGTAAGCAAAAGGTGATATAGCTGCTTAGCTGTGTGGTAGCTAAGACTCGAGTGGTAGACACGACAGCTCAGAATGATGTTTAGCCCTTCCCCGACACGCTGAGAGACAGGTTCTGCTGCAAGCACTGGGTTTTGTCTGTCCGTGGAGCAGCAGCGAGTGCCACCTGCGGGAGCTCGGCTGGAAGCGGCTCCGAGCGGCCGCATCCCGGGAAGCGCTGCCAGGGAGGCCTTGGGTCGCTCTGTGTCAGCGTTCTGTAGCGCAGCGCCAGTGATGCCTTGTGGGCTTGGGCAAAGCTGCGTGTGCTAAAAAATATTTTCAGAAATACTCGTCAGTGGTTGATTTTTACATTCATTTTTGCAGAAAGAGAAATAGCAATGGTTGATTGCACTAAGGCATTTTCTACAAACTGCACTGAGGGGACTTGAGTTTGAAAGACAGTGCTTCTGCTGAGCTGAGAAACTGCTGTGATCAGCACAGAGTTAATGCATACATGCAGGAAACACATGCATTTCACCAATTAAAGCGGATGTCTTTCTGCTTAGGCTTTGAGCATATGCTTCACAAGGGTATTTGGGGAGTGTCAGTCAAGGTTTTGATCCCTCTTCCTCCTCCCACAAGACCCTGTGGGGAGTTTTCCTCTTTGTTTCTCTTGGCATAGAAGCAGCATACGCTGTTTTAAGTAAGGAGCCTTGCAACGTGGTTGGACACAGACCAAAAGTTGAGTATGGCTCATCTTTTCTAGAACTTCTATAGAAAGTTTGAAGGAGAAAATATTGTGTCACATGCCCTTCTAGACCTCACATCCGGCGTTACTTTGTAAAAAATACGATGTCTTGCCTTGCAGACTGAAACATGGTGATTAGCTGCTGAACTTGATCTTTTAGTGGTTTTGGAAAACCATGAGCAAAACCTTGGAATAGCGCTGGGAATGGATTCAAAAGTGTTGGAGAGATGGGAGGAGGAGGAAGACATACGCGTAGCAGTTAAACCACAGAGGAGCCAGACAGCTCCTTCCTTACATTGGAACATTTATGATGCTTTTCACATTCAAACACTTGAATTACAGTAAACCAGAATGAAAGTGACAAAGGGATTCTGTGATTTGGTCTTCGCCTGCTGGCAAAAAGTTAAGTATTTTGGATTGGAGCCGCAGTATGGATGATTAGCTCCAGAAACTAGGCAGAGGATGCTGTAGATTAAATGTTTTGAAGAAGCAGGCAAGAGAGTGATGTTACTGTGATTTTCATCCATGGTCAGATGTGTAAAGGGGGTTTTGCTCTTTTTTGCCATATAGATCATCACAATCTTGTTTAGACCAGCTCATCTCCTGCTGCATTTGTCTTAAGTGTCACAGTTACTGCCTTTCTGTGGAAAAGAAAGTGAAAGAATGGCATGGTTTGGGAATATCAGCAAAATCTGTAGCATCTTACCAAGACAACCCCACAAAATCCAACCCCCAAGCTCCAGCAAAACCCCTCAAAGCTGGAACATTTTGGTGTGTGTTGATGTGGAAAAGGGGAGAAAAGACTGGAAGATTTTTGTGGGACATTGTTGTAGAAGGGAAGCTGTAACTCACACCCACATCCAGAATGCTGCTGGAAGGGAATGAAAGGAGCCATTAGAATTCTGTGCAATTTTTGAAGGAATAACAATGAACTTGAAATTATGCTTGAATCTTAACCAGGTACTACCATATTACTTAGGAAGGCTGAGGGGTGGTGGTGAATAGGAGCAGAAATAAGGGCTTGGTTCATGTCCTCATAATTGTATCCCTTAGATCAGTGTTATTTAGGGTTTCTTTCAGTGTCACTTCTTGGTTCATGTGAAAGAACTGTGTGAGTGTTAGCATATAAACTTGTTTTATGGTTTATGTGACCTGGGATCAAAGCTATTCTCGTGGGGCTCAGAGCAGCAATGCATCTGCTCCAGAAGGGATTTTGTAGGCAAACAAATGGCAAAAACTAGATCAGGGACAGATGTCTTTATTCTCTAACAAAGATAATATGCAGTGTTTAACACTCAGATGTCAGAGTCTGAGTGTGTTGATGTGAGTATGAATTTTACCGTAGCCATCCTTGGAGTTTGGAATTCATCCTGAAACCTGAGAATGTGAGTGCTGGTTTTGGGGTTCTATGAGTTGTTTTTTGTTCTATGAGTTTTATTGCATTCAGAAATGCAATATCCAGTACCATTCATCCAAGAAGGATGTGCAGGCTGTCTCTGGGCATTTAATTGTCCTTATTAGTTTGCAAAGTATTTCATGTCAAAAAACCTACTAATATCTGTTTTATTTCTATCCCTCTTGCACCTTTTTTTATTGCAGCAGAAAGAACTCATCTAGATACTGTTTAAAAAATAAACCAACAGTTTTTCTGTTAACAGCACAGTATGTAATGTAGAATTTCAGGACTTCAGTTGTTTTACATGTATTGATGTGTGTTAAATTGACTGTTTAATCTGTAAAAGGCTGCATTTAAAATTGTAATAAAGTACTGTAAGGGAACATGTACTCTGATTGTGAATAAAGTGACCACAGCAGAATCTTATATTAATGTTGATTGTGCCTATGGAAGATGGGGGAGAAGTGCAGTTTCTGTCACTGAAAAGTGACTGTATTTGACTAGTTTTGGAAGAAATCCAACCAACTTTCTTGAATATGATCACTTCCAGCTATTTGAAACAAATGTAGACTAAGGGCTAAGGGTTTGACACAAAGGGGGAGGGTCAGGTTAGATTTTGGTTAGTGATGATCATTGTTCAACATAAATACATAGCTGAGCTCCATAGTTACATCTGCAAACAGTCCTGTGACAAACAATGGTCTCTTTCAAGAGCCTTGATGCTTTTTTGAGAAAATATCAATTAATTGCTGAAAGAATGAAAGTGGAACAGAAGTCTTCTCTCCAATGGAAATTTTTCCATGAAACTTTAAAAGTGAAAATTGTGACACTTCGATTAACATTAATAAACTTATCAACATTTGGGAATGACTAAGTTTTATTTTGTTTGGTTTTGGGTTTTTTTTGTTTTGTTTTTTTTTTTAAATTTTTTAGCAGCCCATGGGCTATAAATTTGAATGTTTTACTAATTCACCTACAGCACACTATTGGCTTAGATGCTGTGTTTAAAGGATCTTATGTTTTTCATAATAGTAAAGCTGATTTGCAGTTTTTAGCAGCTCAGGATTTTAAAGGCAAATCAATCTACTGGTAGGAACAAAAATTTTCTTGAACTAGGACCTCCCAGCATGCCTGTTTGGGTGGCCCTGGCTTATTATGGCCCATGAAAATGCATGGTCATACATCTGACTGGTTTTGGTTGCTGTTAAAAGAGTTTTGCTTAACTGAGCAATGTAAACAGTATAGCTGTGTTTATTCATAAATTATCAATGCATATGTATTTCAAGTTCTCTTACTAGGATGTTCTGTGAAAAAGTGCTCTAAGCAATAGGTGGCAGTTTGGACTGATGAATTCAAAAATACAAGGTACCTCATGGACTACTAGAATAGCTGAGCCTGAGATTTAGAGGAAATTAAAACTATTTCAATAATTATATTGCAAAAGTATTTAGAAGGGTCTGCGTGGAATGTTTTCATAAGGTGCTTAAAAACTTTAGTATACTACTACTAATAAGATTGTCTGGATAAGTGAAAATTATTTGTATAGAAAGTGAGCAAGCATTATTTCCTTTTATATTTACTAGCAAGCTTGTACCCCAAATGCTGCTCTTTGACTGGATTTTACATGAGTCCAGCTTGGCCTTACTGCAGAGAGAGGGAGATTTAGTTTCCTCGTCTGATTAGTACTTTTTTGTCAGATGTTCCCCTCCTAGATTAAAAGGAGGAATTTTATAAATAAAGGAGTGCTCAACATTGATTTTTGTTTTTTGAGTAATTCAAAACTTAGTGTGTTGCAGAAAACAACAGCAGAGTTCTGTATTTCTTTATTTTTTGAGTACATTCTGCAATTTCTAGCAATAGCATGGAACTGGTTTGCATTAATGAGATAGAAAGGGGGAAAGGTATTTTTAACAACATATAGATTTGTGTACTTTTAAAAGAAGTAATAAAACACTGTTTTGTGCCACATTACTGGACCTCAGTTTTTAGATGTAATGTTTTCCTTAGACAGTGAATTGTGAAAGTGCTGAAGACTGTGTCATGTTTGCACCTGGTTGTACTGTTCTGGTACAACTAATCTCCTGCAAGCTTTAGAAAAAGCAGCAACAAATTTCAGACTGTTTCATTGCTGGAAATCATTACATACAATGACAAGAACCTTTGGGGGGAAAAATTCATTATGGAAGGGCTTTTTCAAGCATTGAAACAGGCTGGCCGGGAAAGAGGTGGAGATATTTAAAAGCCACATAGACGTGGTGCTTAGGGACATGGTTTAGGGGTGGACTTGGCAGTGTCAGTTTAAGAGGTGGACTCAGGGATCTTGGGGGTGTGACAGTTTCTAGATATTGTTCTGAAGATGCACTTTCTAGGCACAGAGGCTGACTTTCTTTAAACTGTTGTAGCTATGTTAAGCCCTTGCTATCATGTTTTATAATGCAGAGCTGCTAAACTGGCAAGTCTGTAGAAAACCATCAGTGGGACTGTAGTTTTTAAAATTGCCATGGATTAGCCAAATGAACTGTTGAGACAGAGTTGTTGTAGCAGTGGCAGGTCTGAACCTGTTCGATAAATACCTTGGTTTGTGTGCAGTAATTGAATGATCCGGCTTTCAAGTTACTATTCCATTATTAAAAATGACAAGGTCATTCAACGCCCATTTGAATCCCACTTGGTTTTGTACCGGAATGATAGGTCATACTCCATAGCAAGGGATAAGCACACTCCATTAATTTCGGATAAATGACTGTTGGGGTGTGCCTTACTTGCAGTAAAATTGCTTTCTGGTTTTGAGTTTAGATAACAGAAAAGCAAGGCTATCACTTCCTTGGAAGGCAAAGTAGAAAAGGCTGGCCTACTTTAGACAACAAAAGATTGGACTTATGTAAATAAAAATTAGGGCAGAAGAGGCAAGAAAAAAAAGTCTTTTTTTATTGCTTGTATTCAGCACCTCTACAAAATGTCAGTGAAGGAGCCCAAAATTATTTCTGAGACTACTGATTTTATTTTTTTTTTCATTAACATGTCAGTAAGTGACTCTGTGAGCATTTTCACGGTGAAGTTTGCTTGGCATATTTACTTCAAGTCAATGCAACTCCAACCAACCAAAACCAGAAAACAAATATGTGGATATCCATGGGGTTTCTTCCATTTTTAACATATTTTTCCTTAATAAGTGATATGAAATTATTTATTTAAAATTTAAATAAAATGGTTTTTGTATTTTAAAATTAATCATAGAAAGTAAATATAGAATTTATTGATGAAATTTCTTGTTTCAAATATGTTGTGTGGTTAACTGGTTCCTATCCACTTTACTAGTAAATTACTGGATGGGTGGAATTTGATTTATAGACCTGTGTAATGTTCAGAGAATGTGTAGTGCATCATTGAATGCAGAGGGTTAGACACGAGCTTGCCAAGTTTTAGAATTAGTTGGTGTATTTATTCTAGCCAACTGCTTAGTGATGATAAGCATAGATAATTAAATTTGAGTAATCTGTTTGAAGAACAAATTTATTTTTTAATTGTCTTGTGGAGAGCGGGTTCTGTTTTACAGCTGATTTATAAAGGAGTTTGGAGACCCCTAGGTTTTTATAGTTGTTTAAGCCTCTGTTGTGGTCACACTTGTTTGTTCAGTTTGTGGCACTGTCCAGCTGTCTTTTATGAACTCATAAACCCAGACCTTCAGGTGGATAAGCATTACAGCTATTGATTTGGGGGGGTTAGAGAAGATGTTTAGCTAGCTCACAGTCTTGTAAATGTACTGTTGTGTGGATAAAACATCTGTGTTAAGGACAAAGTAATTTCTGAGTAAGACATGGTGGATTTTATCTTGAGTAGAGATGAATTGGCTGATCTAGAAAATCATATGGAAAATCTAGTAGAATTTCCATCAGTTAAATAGAAATTAATTTCTACCCTAAGAAGTGCTAGTGGATTGTAGCCTCACATATGTCTAATGTTTATAAGTATTTTACATATTTGTGAATTAAATATGGCAAATATACTTGCCCTGGATAACACACCTAAAATTCTATTTTATGACTTAAACAGCTTAAGAAATCCTACACATTTTGGGTAGTTTGGTTGTAATGCAAACCTAAGCTCTTTATTGGACACTCGGGCAGAAATATTTTCATTTTATGTCTGAGGATAGGATTCAAAACAAGCTATACGAATTTTGAAAGCAAAGTAATTTAAGAAGGGAGGAAAAAAGGGCCATTTATTTGAGTTCAGTCTCAGTTCTGCTGCACAGTTATCCAGGGGGGTCTCCAATAGCTCTGGATCTGATGGCTATCTTGAAAACTGCTTGCGAAATCTGCTCTTGGCCTCAGTGTTGTTAGAAAGTAGATAATTCCTTCATTAGGAATTGAGGCTGTACTGTGAATACTTCTGATGCTGTGCACTCTGTACAGTGCTGTACACAGCACTGAGCTGTGTGAATTGTCAGCTGAGGTGAAGTTCCACTTGGCACACAAACTCCTTCAGACAGAGAATCATCCTTGTTCTGATTTGTCTGGTCTTGGTGCATCCTGTCTGATCTTGAGGCTTTCATTATGTAAAATGGAGTGTCAGCATTGCTGGTGATGGGAAAATATTCAAAGGTGCTGGAAAGGAGGATACAAAATCCCAGCCAGTGTGTGGTGGCCACATGTTGACCACTGGCCAGTACCACAGAGGGTACATAAGGTTGCTGTAAGAGGAGATGTGTTCACTGCTTTCCTGAGAAGCCTTTTCTTCTCTGCTCACTGCTGTGCAGGAAGAATTATTGGTGCTCTACAGTGTAGCAAAGCTTTAATTCAGTGGATTTTTGTGTTTGATGCAGGCTGCTGTGACCCTGCACACTGGAGATGGTCACTCCATGGTTAACTTCAGCAGTACCTGGGTGTATGCAGCTCTTCCATCCCAGTTCATAGACCTCTCACTTGAAATTAACTGGGGCAGAAAAATGTGTGAAATCAAAGGCAGCAGTTCACCAGATGTAATTAGTGCTCTCAGGTATGAGAGGGTCCTTTTGTGCCTGCCTACCTGGTAGAACATCCAACTGAGAGCCTCCTGAATGGTATTGCAGTTAATCCTGAGAGAGTTTTGTCTGTTTACACTTCTTACACACAGACACAGAAGCGCTGAAAGCTGAAAACCCATCCTTCACAGGGGCCGTGGAGCAGGGGAGTGCCTTACTGAAACGTGCTGGTTTTGATGGAGAACTCTTCTTTGCTTTGTGTCCATTAGGTTCTACTAAGCCTGTGTCTGCAGAGATGCCAGATAAAACACCAGGTGCTACAGAGCCTGTGCCCAGAAGTGAAGGTTAGTAGTTTTCTTCCATTCTTTTGTCTATTGGAAAAAAAAAAAAAAAAAAGTTTGGATTCTGTGAAGAATTTTTTGAAGTTAAAGGCTGAGTTTCCCTTACTGGACTTAATTTTAAGGGAGAGCTGGATTAGTATTATATGTGCATGTCTATCTAGGTAGCAGGATATTTTCACTTGTCTTTGAGTAACCTCTCCATCCCTCCCTAGCCCATCATCCATGAGAGTACTAAAATATATAATAATGGGGAAGTGCACTGCTAGGATTTCAGCACTGGAGATGTTTTGTCCCATTTGCTAAAGAGATCTTAACTGAAGCCAGTTTTTTGTACAATATACTTGAGTCTCACAGAACCAAAGCTGACATTTAAGATGTGGGTTGATTGATAAAAGGAGGAATTGTCTGTGTGATTTTCACTAAATCAGTGGAATCTTGAAATGCTCATTCAGACCATTTTGTTTCCTCTTGAGGTCTGTTAATTTTAAATTCCCATATCTGAAAGTTTGGTACTTGGTTTCAGGGCAAATTCATTATTTGAAAACAATTGTAACCCTGCCTAACTTGATTCCTTCCTCAGAATCACTGCTGGATGTGTCATTAAGGCATTTTATAATAAGTTGCTATTTCATGTGAAGTGAAATTTGCTATTTCATTGTGAGGTATTTCTGACAGTATTGTGTTAAAACTATAGTAGCTCTTGTATATCCTTGCTTTCTAGATCATTGTTGTCCTCACACAAGGACTATATTAATTCAAATGTGTGGTTTAGTTTGACTAAAGTTTACAGTTCAGGATTTTTTATTCTATGGCTCAAGACAGTTGTCTCAAAATTTAGTTTTAAGTATTTTTGTAGATTTTGAACCTCAGTTTTGGCATTTGAAAGGCACGGAGGAGCAAGCTGCAATAATAATTTCAAGAAGTGCATCAAATACCATAGAGAAAGGTAATTCTCTTCATGTAAATGGTGTTAAATTGTGCTTAACTGTGGAAGACCTTTTTAAAATTTACTGTAAAGCTTAACATGTTGCTGGGAGAACTCTCCACACAAGAGGAGAAGCAATTCCAGCTAGTCTTTTAAAGACTGAGCTCTTTCTCATGCACATGTTGTGTGTCATCCTTTTAATTAAATGCTTATGCTAAAAGCATTGGAGTGTGTTTACTTGAAGCAAAAGCCTACAATAAAATGTAGCTAACTAAAATGATGAGATTATTCTGAATCTTCATTTTCAAATTGCAGTTATCATTGTACTTTGTTGTGATAAGAACTCATGAAGTTATTCCAGAGTCTGTATGAAATATCCTTGCTCACTTGGTTAGAGCAGGATGCTGATAACGCCAAGGTCACAGCTTTAGCCCCTGAATGGGCCATTCACATTAGAGTTGTACTTGCTGATACTTGTGGGTCCCTTCCAACTCAGAATATTCTCTGTGATTTTGTGTGTATGCTTTAACAAATGCAGTGTTTACTAAAACAAAATTTTATCCAGGTTCAATCTGGATACTTTGTTTTTAATTGCTCTTTAGGAACTAATTTTTAGATTTAAAAAATAAAAGATGAGCTAATGAATAATGATGAAGCTGCACTTAAGAGACCTGTTTTTATGTCTTGATGAAAATGCTCTACTATAGATAAAACATTCTAATGATATGAAGTCATGAGTGCTGGAAGTTAATGAGAGAGTTTGTTTTGGTTTATTGTAATAAATACATTCAAAGATGTTATGATAATGTTTACTGAAGAAAAAGATCAGACATATATGACAGTGGCTGCTGCAGCATGGATTGCAAGATAAACTTCCATAGTTAGTCTTTGATCATATACATCTCTATTTACTTAGCATTTATACAGCTAACTGGTGTGTAGAAATATTTTGCTGGTATGACTGAGTAAGAATTGAGAAGTGGGTGTTTCATTTCTCATGATTAAAATAGCAATGCTCCATATGTGCATAAACATTTATGTGAACTTTTGTAATTATTTCCAGAAATCATAACAACTTATTACTGCTTGTGTTTTTCCCCAAAGAAATATTCTTGCAGTCATTGGTTAAAAGAAAAGAAAAATGTGTATTTGTTGTTACAGATTTCTAACAATTAACCTCTAATGTTCATCAGGGTCAAGTTGGGTTGAGCAAAGTGTTGGCAAGTAACTGATTATCTGGAAACTTTGAAAAAGCCAGTGTTGCTTTAACCTAGCAGTGCCCCTCCCTGCCCCTGACCCACTGCTCCATATACTCCAGTTAAGCCGTGCAGCACACAGGAGCAGACAATTGAGAAAGGAGTTTCCTGTAATTAAGTTACTGTAACTTAGTCCTTGACTCGAGGGTCCCCAGTGGGTGGGCAGACTGTTTGCTTTTCTGCCACCTCTTCTGTCAAACCTTTTAGAGTCAACAGTTGTATTTATAAATGTCAATGCTTGCTTTGTGCTATCAGGAGAAAAAACCCAGGATCTGGAGATTTGGTTGTTGCAAAGATGGAAGTGTGTGCATATCACACAGGGAAAAATATTTTTCAAGAAGCTTGTCTAGCTATCAAGGAGTGGTAGACAAACAAATTAAAACAAAAAGCTCCTACCATGATCCACATATAACTATTTCTTAACTGTTTTCCTTTGGCAAAGCTATTATATTCTATTTACAATGGATGCATTTAGAACAATGTACTATGTCAATACCAGGAAGTGGATTGAGTGTATTTCTGGTTTAGCTTGCAAAGGAATTAGCATTTTTTTCTGCTTGTGTTTGCCGAAAAGTCACTCTTAAACTTCTAGTATAGTTAACCACTGGAAATGAGGGTGTGACAGGAGCACCCCAGCCACAGCTCAAATTCCTCCTCTCTCCTTTAGGGTGGCCGCTGTGATTCACAGTTGCTGCTCATGATGGTATTTGGAGCTGAGGAGTTACTTATTTGCAAAAATTTAGGGGAATGATTGTAGAATTCTTTCACTACAAATTATCTGTCCTATAGGATTAAAACTTTTTCTACCTTAACAAAATTATTATGATACTGAAATTTTTTTCATAAAACACAAGTGTTTAATCCGTGGATAGTGGATTAATTTTTTTGTCCTGATACCTGTGAACAGCTGTTCACAACATAGCTAGGCTTGCTTCGAAGAAACCAGATGAGGTCTACCTTAGTGTCTGTTTGGAAGATTCACAGACTCAAAGTTTTTTGGGATATCAGTCAAGTGCTACCTTAGCAGTAGCTTTATGCAAAACACTTAGAACATATATATGGATGTGGGAACCTTTTTTCAGTTTCTCCAGTCAGCTTGACTGGTTGTTTTTCTGTGCCTTGAAGTAGGCATATTTGAAGAAGACATGAGGAAGTTAAACTTCCACAAAGTCTTCTTCCTTTCCCTCTTCCCACACCAACTTTTTCATTTAAGTAAGAGGCATGACTTCCCACAGCTGGATCCTCTCTTACTGACTTCATGGTCCACACTTGCATCCTGAAGGAAACGAATGTTACACCTGGACTTTATAAACAGCCACTGACAAATCCCTGTGGACAGCAAGCTTATGTCATTGTAAAATATCCTACAGCAACAAGCAGTGGTTTTCCTTGCATTGTGTACCTTATGGCACTAATGGGAGCCTGCCAGCTCTTTCTGTTGCTGCTTGTGATGTCTCATTGCATTTTGTAACTCCTCTGACTTAGATCTGTCTGCTGTTTCTGCTGTAATGTGCAACGCTGCACAGGAAAAACGTGCAAGCACAACCCCATGGATCATACACTTCAAATGCAGTGAGGAAAATAGCATCAGTATTCCTACTTCCAGATTTTGCCAAGGCTGATTCTTTAATGGCAGGAATGCCAGGGTGTGGTTGTGTGGGTTAGTAAGTGCTGCTGTGCTGCCTTTTGTCCCAGTGCTGTGTGGGCTTTCAGAACATCCTGTGTAATGGAGAAAGTTGTTGTTACACTTTATTGTTACTACACCCCTTTTAAAGAAACAGAGAAATAGATGGGAAAATGAAGCATCTTATCTAAAGCTTTTTCAGATCTTATGTGCACGTGAAGTTATAGGAAGCTATGGTGATGGTGCACTTGTAGGCTTAACAGTATATCACTGGGCTGAGATGGGCACAAAAAAATCTGTGTGCTGACACTGAGTGGGTGAGATGGAATATAAAAGGCCTTCGCTATTTATTCAGAAGGGGATGGACATTGTGGACTTCCCTGCAAAATAATAATGTGAATTTTTAAAAATCATGAGTTGAAAGGGAGACCAGAGAAGACAGCTCCAAATAAATGAGCCACTGTAAATTAAGGAATGGCCTTTAGCTGAAAATGGTTGGAAGCTAGAAAAGTGATGGGGAAAACACAGTACGTGCTTTTTATATTCTCACTATCCCCAGTAATTTAATCTTCCTGTGCCAGGTTATTCCTTAGTTACTACTCATAGCCTCGTTTTGCAGCAGCTTTTAATGTCCCCAAAATCATATATTGATGGAGGAGAAGTCTCTGTATAAGGACAGTATCTGAAATTCTTAACCCTAGTGTTTATAAAAGGAGGTGATGAAGCCTAAGTAGATTTGAAAGCCGGTTGGAAATGTGAGAAAAGTGAAGTGGAAGGGTGATGAAATTGGATATTTTGTTACTGACTCCTCACTACATTGTTGGCTTCCCTAGGCGCACTGCAAGAGGGTGGCACATCTTCCTTTGAAAAAGGGGTTGTGGGCTGTTGTCACAAGGCATAATGACTCTTGTCATAACTCTTGTCACCTGAGTCCGCAGGAGCTGAGCGCTCGCAGGAGCCCGAGGCAGCTGCTGTGCTGCAGCCAGTCCGTGCAGCCCTGCGGTGTGCAGCGCAGCTCGTGTTCCCTGCGGTGCCTGAGCCCTTAAACCCAGCCTTGAATAGCTGGCCGTGCCATGAAAGCACTTTGGTGAGCTGCCTTGGTCACCGAGCCGCTCTGGCTGCGTCACGCCTTCTTCTCAGTCGCCAACAGGATGAACCTGGACTGGCTTCTCAACTTCCTCCGCTCAGTGAGGAGGAGGAGGAGGAGGTGGCTGTCTTGATCTAGGGCAGTGAAGGGCAGACTGTTCTGGACCTTGTGAAATGTTTGAGTACAGGAAAGCCTGCTCCCCATCAGAAGTGAAGACGCAGTTGCTGTAATGTAATGGTGATTAAGTCACTGATTACAAAGGTTGGGCCATTAACAAGTAGAAGGACTTGTTCTTCAGATGCCCAGCACTTTCCCTGGTGTCCTGACTGGCTGGTATCCTGCCAAAGATCAGTGTTCCAGTCATCCACGAATTATAAAATATTTATGTGGCCTGAACTGCTTAAACTTGAGGTTTGGAAAACTAAGGAGGGTTTTTTTATATCAGTGATCCCATTTTCAAAAATTACTTATATTTTTCTGTTTCAGTGGTAACTAATTCTTAGTTGTCAGGCAATTAAGAAGTGTAGCACCGATGAATTTTTTTCTTTTGTATCAATAAATTGCACACGATGTAAAATTATGTGTATAATGTTTCACACGTAATGTGCACATATTAAATAACCGATTTGGGGTAGTTCAAAACAGGGAGGCCAAATGTGGCTTGCATGAAGCAGTCAAATGTGATACATCTTGATGAAAACCAGCTAGTTTCTTTAAAGCCCTTCTGAGTCCTACTGTTGTTAATTTATTTCTTAATTGATCTTTCAAATCAAGAGAAATCTAAAACAATTCAAACATTCCTGGAGGAGCAAAGGTTCCTTGCTAGAGAAAAGAAAGAAGTGGCATACAAATTTTCTGTGTATTGAAGTGTAAAAATTCCTTTTCCTATCAGGAATGATAAACAGTCTCTAATTATTTAATTTATTAATTATTTTGAGCTTAGCTGTGTATATAAAATGTTTGACAAAAAGATTGATTGAACACTCCTTTATGAATGGGTTTTTTAAATGTTTGTGTTATGTTTAGCATCTGTCTTGCTTACCACCTCAGAAATGTGCTGCTGATCCTAAAAAAAAGCTATTGCACGTTTAAGTTATCTTTTTATGTTTAAAAATAATTTGAGTACCATGATAGTTTTTGGAGAAGGCCCCAACCAGAAGTTACACTCTAATACTGGAGTCTTAGCTGGAATAAAAGCATAAATGTACTATTCTGTGACTATAGATCTTAGCAGTATGCTTTGCATCAGCTCTTTCTAGATTGGGATTGATAACCATTGCTTCTCTTGAGATTGCTTTATTGCGAAGACTTTGTCATCAAACAGAACAGTTATTGTTGTTAAAGCAGGTACTAGGTGTTAAATCGCTGTTCTGCAATAATTGAAACAGCTTAAAAGGACAGTTATAATGAAAATTGTCCTGTTAAAAAAATGCTGATTTAAAGTAGTTTCCTTTGCCAGTTTCATAATGGCTTGGTTTTTTTTTTTTTTTTTTTTTTTTTTTTTGTTGGTTGGTTGGTTTTTGTTTGTTTGGGTTTTTGTTTTTTTTTTTGTGGTGGTGGTTTGAGGTATTTTTCTTTACTATCATATATTCCATGTCATTGTGTGGAAACACAATCCAGATTGCTGGCAACTGCACAGGGTTAATATACAAAAAATAAGTGATAGTAATAGTTAGTCTTTCAACAGTTTCTTGAATGTAAATCAGGTTTCATCCCCACAACTCTGCTTTTTCCCTCCCTTTTGGAATTTATGTCATAATTTGCCTTGCTGCTTTATTCAAGTGACAAGCCAGAAGTCTGTTTTCAGATTCATTGATTCCACCTCCTCCCCAGCCATATTTCTTCCAAAGTTACTTAAAGGACATGGAAGGATAACAGACAAAAGTGGATTACTGGCTACCAATTAAAGTGAACTGCAACTCTTAAGATAAATGACAATGTCAAAATTGCATTCTTTCATCTTGTGCTGACCATATCCTTAAAACCAAAAGATCCAAAGTAGTAAAAATAAAGATAAAACCACATTTTGCTGTTTGAGTTGCAGCAGCACAGGTACCTCCCCATTATTGACCAATTGATTCTGAAGAATTTTGACAGGTGCTATATAGATAGCAAATGTAAGCCTGCTAGTAGTAGGTATCCCTATTTTTTGTTGTTTATTTACCCAGTTATATGTCTAGCAGTAAGTTCAAACTATGCCGCTGACATTAGAAGTGGGCTGAGAGGCCTCGATATGCTAAATTTAAACTTGAGAGATCAATATATACAGAGGAAAGCTTAGTTGTACTTTTGCTTTTTTAATTGGTTCCCTGTAGTTTTATTTAGCTTAAAAAGGGGGTAAATGCTCCTTGCTGATAAGCCAGAAGGGGAGGTAGCTTTGATGTTTTATGAGCAATAAAAAATTTTGAAGTGATATGTCAAACACCTGAAGTCAACTTCTTGAAGAGTCAGCAAGCTGAGGAGAGCAGGGAAGGGAAGTGAAGGTGGGAGGCTGCTTTTGTTGTACTGTGCCCAGCTCCATTAGTGGTGCAGGAAAAAGAGCAAACAGGATACTTTAATTCTTTAAATTATATCCACATTAGTTTCTTTCTGGTCATCTCTTTGGTCCGAATATGCTGCAAAAGCAATTGTGCAGTTCAAGACATGAGAAATTAAATTATTTACCAAAAAAAAAAAAAACAAACCTGTTCTTAGTTGTGGCTTTTGTGGAGTGGATCTTAAGATAAATTCCATTACGTGCATCTTGGCAATGGTTCCTGCAACATATGTATTGTAGAATAATTTAAAAGGGACACAGCTTCCAGGTGAAGTAAAGACTTGTTTTCCCATATGCACACAATGTAGCCTGTGCTTCAAATGATGGAATGACCAAAAAATTGATTAAGGTGGTAAGAATTTGAGCTTAACCTCTGTCCTAGGAAATCTGGAGTCTTCTGGTTCAGGAAAGCCAGGCAATCCAAGTTATTTGGGTTCTGTTTTGTCTGCTTTCTGTCGAGATAGTTATAAACTGCATGCTTTCTCTCAATGTCTGTTTGTTAAGAAGGGTGGTTAGCAGTTTATGTATTTGTACTTTTCACTGCATAAAAATTTCATGTTCATGGTTAAGTCTTATCTCATGAGAGGGTATGTGTTTCACAATGGAAAGCAATATTGAAAGCAACAAGTCATGTATGAGGCTAATTGTTAGGGAATTTTGCCTGATGTCTGGCCAGGAGATGGTTCTGTCTGGTCATATCTGAAGTAAGCCAGTGTTTCTAAAGATGGAATGTCCTGCCGTGAATGTTTTGTGGTTTTGCCATATGAATACAAATTGTAGGCAACAGGAAATCCTTTAGGAAGATAAGACTCTGCTACAACTCTCCCAAAATAAAAATGGCTGCATTCAAGGTTTGTCCCCAGTTAGAATCCCTACCCTGTGAGAATCTTGGTATTAGATCCCAGTCCTAGGAGCTCTGTAGTCAGTCAAAAACAAATACAGAGAGCCTTCTTCACACTGTAAGTATGATATGTATAAATGCGATTTTTCTCATGTCATTAGTGATTTTTTCCCCCCAACTGAGTAGTAGTAAAATACATTGTTTTTGTTTAAAGACTGTCTACAATGTTTGAGGATCTTTTCCCCTTCAGAGAAGTAGCAATATTAACTAGAAGCACTGGTCTAATCTTACAGCATTTGGCAAATTTCAAATAGGAAATTGAAGGAGTTCCAAAGCTGCCCTCCTCAACCCCACCACATAAATATTTTCTGACCTGCTGAAACAGGCAAAATATTTAAAGACCCATTCCATTGACAGCTGCTAGCTAGGTAATCCTTGCGACAGAAAGAAGACATGTGACAGAAAGATGACTTTCTTGAGTGTGAACTCTGTCGGGAACTGTTGCTCATTTCTCTCCTCAGAAATATTGATGAAAAATGTCCTAATTGTATTTTAAATCCATATTCATTATCAATCATTGGTTAGTTCTGCTGCTTGCCACCCCCTCTCATTTCAACCTCTTGAAGGAAAAAACTCACACCTGCATCTTCTTATATACCTGGACCCCACTTCTTGGGACTTTGGTCTTAAAAGAGCATTACAATCCTGGAAGGAGTATCTTCTTGTAATTATGGAGTAATCAGTGGGTGTGAGGAGCTATATGGGTGAGTTGTGTTGCAGCGCTGAGGTTTCAGGTTACATCTTCAAATGGTAATTTTAGGACCTACAAATGAAAATATTCATCTTGTTGCATATTTCCTGTCAATTTTGTGCACTTAATGAAGTGCTTAGAAATATTTTAAGTGTTTCATAAGAGAAATGCTGGAGAAAAATAATGTCTGCATTTCACATGGTGAAGAAATCGAATGCTGTTGAGAACCTGAGTTCCTGTGTTTGTCACAGTTTTTCAGCTCTTACTGCAAGATGTGGCTACAACCAGGGTGACGGGGACTGATGGCTTTTTTGAACAGGTCTTATGTTAATGCCTGAGGTTTTCTAACAGTAAAGTTTATCTGCTCTCCAAGGCTTCGGGTGTACTGAAAGTACTGGTTTTTTGGCCAGCACCCAAAGCTGAAGGGCTCATGATGACATGACAAGCTTCATTTGATTTGGAGAAGCAGCAGTAGGAACTCACAGTGCTTTATGCTTCTGGGGAAGTTGCTCTGTACACTGCTTCCAGAAACTTCTGTGTCAAGTCAGAAAGCTAGAGTTTAGAATCAGAACAACTGATTCTATATACAGCTGTGCCTCTGCAATCTTCTATTGTGACTTAAACTTTTGTATCATACATGGATGCTGTGCATTTATTACAGACCACGACTTGCTCATCACTTCAGGCCTGCCTGGAATCCACATTATTAATACAGCAGCTCCAGTCCATTTTGCCACACATCTTTCAGACAGATATAGACATGTGGATATGATTCAAATCATGCCTTTGGAGTAGTTTTGTGGTCTAAATCCAACTGTCCCAGTGTGTTCCTGTGCCCTGTGCTACACTGAGCTCTCCTGGCCACCAGGGAGGAGCAGTATGACCCCGTCAGAGCTAGCATTGGCCCCAGTTGGGGCTGTGTTTGTGTAATCAGGGTGCAGGAGAGTGAGCCAAAACCACCAGAAATGCAACACATTTTTAAGTGCTGAGCCCTCTTTCTTGTGAACAGCCTGAAGATAGTGGTTTAGACTTTGTTTGGATAGAGGTAATTTTTTATGAGCCCTGATGGGGCAGGATTTGACTCTGCTTCATGCATTTCTTTAGTGTTTTAAGAATGTAGTGTTTCTAAATGAGAAGGTTTTTTGTTTTTTATTTTCTGCTTCTCTGTTGATGCTGAGCCTGTATTTAGATTTTCACATTTTTGGAAGAGAGCTGGGCTACCTGGATAGCTGGCTTCTGTGGACCCTTTCCTTGAGAGGTGGGGAAATCAAAGTCTTACGAAGAATAAAAATTATTGCACAAGCTTTTTTTCACAAATTTAAAAGTCATGGAATTAATGCTGTGACTGAAGAGTACGGTACCCAAAACCAAGTTTGCACTTACCAATTGTGGGAAAATGTCACTGCATTGTTGTCACTTCTGAATACAGACAAATAACTGCCTTTTATAAAATTGTCAGAGTTTATAGGCATATTTACTTTACAGCTACTTTTATAAGTTACCCACACCCTTCTCTGCATGTGAATAAAAGAGCTGGAAAGGCCACACTGATAATGTCATACCAGGAAATCTTTAATGTGAAATACAAAGAACATAGGGAGGAGAGAAGCTTGTGGGGCTGGAAAAATCACACTGAAGATACTGTATGGAGGGAAAGAAATATAGGGTTTATGCCTATTCCTTTTTTTTTTTTTTAATTCTAAATTTAAAGAAAATAAATTTAGGTTGCCTTTGACAGAAAACAGCAAATGTGTTTGTAAGCCCTGATATACAGGAAGGCTTCTTGTTTCCAGGTTTAAGCCTTTAAAATTCCTCTAAAATGAATGCATATTAAAATGAGAAAAAAGAACCAGAAAACTAAGAAAACAACCAACCAACCAACCAAAAAAACCCCTGAGTCTCATAGAGCTGAAAATACTGCCTGTTGACCAGACTTGATCCTGCTTAATCTTTTTCTGCCAAGTTAGACATTTTGGCAAGCTTCCTCAAGTCTGGATGTATTCAAGTACTGTATTTGGCTGACTTAGTTTGTTACTTTGTAAAGATATATGAAAATCCCAGTTCAAACATTTCAGCCTATAGTTGTTTTTACAATCTGTCAAGAAGCACAACTAATTGATATTTCACTTTATACATCAGATATAATTTTTCTATCAGTACATTATGTATTTGGAAGTACATTTTCCATTTAAGCAAGTTCTGCTACTGTGTATTTTACCTGAAACACTTCATAGTTTTACAGAATATGTGCTCTTTCAACTGAAAAAGGTATAGTAACTCTTGGCAAGTCACTAAATTTTTTCTACCTTTTTTCAAATTAGCAATGTCTTCCAGGTCTTGGCTTCTAAGTGTTTCATCTGGCTTTAATGCACAGTCTGTCCCTGCGATGACATCTTCGTTGTCTTAACTTTGATTTTATGAAGAACTGCAAAACCATTATATAGGAGACATTCTCTATTTGAATACCTTTGATAGTTCCATCCCTTGTATACAGCTGAAATTTAAAATGATAAAAGTAAAAGTAATCAAAACTGTATGGTTTAATTGTATATGTTAATTGGTCTTTCTTCTAAGGCCAGTGCTGATTTCAGCAGTAATTCTGCTTGTCAGTACACGTATTACCTATTGGATTTGGTGTACGAAGAAAAGTGGGAATTTTTGTCCTCACAGGAGTTTTGTGGACTTCTGATGAAGAGGATTAACACTGAATCTAAACATGTTGGAGAGGTGTCTAGAAGTTTCTAAAGCCTGCAGTAGGTGTGTGAGCCCATCCCCTGCAAAATGTGGTCTTTGGAAGCTGAAGACCTGAATTGCAAAGGTTTTGTTTCTGGGATCTCGTACTGTTTAGAAAGAGATTTGGACTTCTAAGTAATAACTTATACTGTAGAATCAAGCATAACAAAAAGATTTTTATCCCTGATTGTGCCATCAGTTCAATCCTGTTTCTAGACTGAACATGTCTATGTGTTTAGCTTAAACCATTAAACTTTTGTTCGAAGAAATGGTTGTGACCCTCAGCTAGGTACCTGTTGACTGTGTAAATTGAACAGATTGAGCTTCTTTTGCCTGTTGTTACAGTGTAGGATTTCTGACAGCATGTGTTTCTCAAGCCTTCTTTTGCAATCTTCACAATGCTTGGATGTTCTTTTAGAAATGTAAGAGCTAGAGCTTGAGTGCACTGAAATCCTGCACATCTTTTCATTTGTCTATTAGGCATTTTTTCCCTATTCCCACTTGATTAAAATGCTTATGATTATAAAGAGGGGAAAACTGGTCCCCCAGCTGTTTGGAATTAAAGTGTACAGGCAGAAACTTGATAAGTTTCTTTGCTCTGTTCCTAAAATAATGTGAAAGACTTTGTAAAAAAGGTACTATCTCATTAGTAGACTACACAGGGTTAAACTTAGGAAGAGAAACAAGCCAAAAGTTGATTTTCTTCATTTATTTCTCACAAGAAGTCCATTTGGAACAGCAGTCCTTGTAATTGATGCAGATGTTCAGAATTCTTTTCTGCTGACATGGAATAAAGGCTAATCCAGGTCAGTCAGTACCTTGTAATTAATGCACATTCTTTTCCCTTTTTCTTTTTTAAATCTCTTTTTTTTTTTTTTTTTTTTTTTTTTTACATTTCTGTTCTTCTTTTGGTAGGGAAAAGGGAGCAGTCCCTGGTTTAAATCTCTGAGCTAGTACAAAATGATAATAAAAGTTTTGAATGGCATTCAAGTTAGAGAATAAAACTATGCTAAACTACTAAAAATAACACAGCCCTTACATTTAAAATTTAATTACATGTAGTTTTTAAATCCAGGGTGTTTTTATTTTTGTAATGTTCTTCCCTGCCCACCCTGGTATTGCAAGTTTGCAGAGAAGCAGTAACTTGCATTACCTTATAATAGTGCAGGGTGTTAGAAGGGTTAAGCAGAAAGGAAGATATAAGCTACTTTGAGCTCACTTTGTTGCCTTGAACTTTGGATGCTGTTGAATATAGCAGTCATCTGTGATCACAGGTATCTTAGCAGCTGTATAATCAAAAACTATAAATGTCCAGATAGGAAATGATCCAGTAATTAGAGGAAACAGTACTGAACTGATGACTTAAAGTCACTTTCATTCTTAAATCACACAGTTGTAGCTGTTAGACTTTATCCTGTGATCTTTTCTCAGTACCTTGGCAGAGTACTTGAAAACTCTGATAATCAGATTGGCTGAGAGTTAGAAAGGAGAGAAGGATTGGGACTGCTTTTTGTAGCTCCTTGCCAAAGGAGCACCTCCTGATGGAGAGGTGCTGTTGCTAAAGTAGACTGGAAGGAAGCTAAGGGCTGGTCTCTGCTTCCTTCCTTCCTTCCTTCTTCTTTCTCTTTCTCTTCTTTCTCTTCTTTTTGTATGTTATATTGCAAATATTAATACAAATGCAAGGGAGGGCTCTGTATATGAGCCACTGAAATCTAAACACTAATCAAAGCCTGAAAAAGAGCTCAGATTTTTAGCTTGGACAGGTTTCAGAATTAAGAAAAAGAAATCTGTGGCCTACTTACCAAACAAATAAGCAATACATTTTTAGTTCCTGTGTGTAATACAACCCTGAATGTTCGAGGTTTGTGGGTTCTTTCCTATTTTTTTTTATGTACCAGAAGAACATCAGGAAACATTCAAAAGTGAAATGGATTTGTTTAAAGGAAAGTGGGATTTTTGTAATTTAGACTCAGAAGTCATCAGTGAAGGATTTCCTAAAAGTTGTGTCAGAACTTCAGAACTCTGTTCTCAGAAGCACAAAAAAAATCCCCTACCTCTTCTATGATGTTGAATAGTTGCTTAGTTATCCACATGTGTGCACACAATATTATCTGCTTCTTCAAAGTAGTCGAGTGTGTTTTTGCATATTATGTCTACTAACCTTGTGGATGTGACTTGGAGATCAAAATAAAGACTCACAAATTCGCTTGTTGGCATGGTCATAATTTTGACTTGTATTACTGATAAATCCCTTGTCAACTCTTCAGATTCTCACAAGAGATTACTCTTGCTAAAGTGCCAAGAGTCCTCTTTATCAGCATTGAATACTGAAAAGAGTATAGTGTCAAAAAGCCTCATGCAAAAGACGCTGAAATATACCGTGATTCACTGGCTTTATTTACCACTGTGGTAAATAAGCTGATGCACAGTTATGGTTAAAAGTTCTAAGGATGCTGCATTTGATGCAAAATTTCTGCTTAAAATAGGTCCCTTTTGAAACACTAGTATGTTCTGGGGAGATGACTAATCTAGGCTGATTTGTGGATTGCCAACTTTGAGAACAAAAAAAAAAGAAAATCCCTGAAGAAACTGTGTCCTGAAGCAAATACGCAGACACAGACAGACAAAATCTATTTGTTTTCTATTTTGGCTCATAGGTGGTTGGGTTACAGTCCAAGTTATTGTGCTTTGTCCTTGTAACTACAGAATAATTGAGAGTGTCTCAGAATAGTCTTCTGAAGTTTATTCAGTGTGCTTAAGGTACTCTGAGACCTTCACGTCAAGATGTCATAGCAATATTTTGTGTTTAAATTAGGTGTGAGGAAGGAATGTCCGGAAAGCTTAGGTGTACTTTGAATGCCATTACTCTGCTCAAAAACCAAAATAAGTTAGTTTTGAAACACCTCCTATAAACTATGCTGCCAGTAGCATCAATTCTAATATTAGCATAGAGAAAACATAACTTTAAAGTGCCTATTGAATCAGAAATCAGTATATTTGTACTCCGTACTACCGAGCTCTCAGAACAAGACATTTAAGCAAATGAGTAACTTTAAATTCATAAAGGATTCACAGATATAGAGAAGTTGGCAAGCTCATTGCTAAATACTCACATTAAAATTTCCAGCTTGCAGGAAAAGAGCCATGATTTCATGATACAGCTAAGCAGATTTATCAGTAGTACCATAAGAAGGAACAGTCCCATCCTGTGTCTAGTTACATATTCACTTACCTCTGCTTGCTCTCACCCAGCATGCAAACCACAACGTTTCAGGAGCAAGACCAGCAGGAATGTAATGGGTTTTTTTTTCATTTGAGGGTTTTTTTTGCATGTGAACTGATTCACCGTGCCTGAGCCCACTTACCGTTGGGCTTTGCTGCAAACATCCATGTTCATTTTAAATGCTTCGCAGGGTAAATCATACTTTGTGCAGTGGATTTGCCCAGCTTTATTAATGTGAAGTCTTAGTTCAACATTATTCAGGCCTTAGTAAGATGTTCTGCTTCATGCATGCTGAAAAAGTAGCTGTAACTCATTTTCCCTTCACTCTGGTGTTAACTCTGTGCTAATGAAATAATGGAACTTCTGGACTCAAGCAATAAAAACATCACTTCTGAAGCAGATGAGAGGCTGTTTCTCATCCAGCCAGAGCAATTTGATACTTTTAATGCCAAGTTGGGAAAGGATGTAATTGATAGCTTTACACAGAGCAACAGGCACAGCTTGCAGAGGGAAAGTGGCGTTTTTGTTGGCTCTGGGACGAGACTTTGAAATCTGGGTCTGTTTATTTCCTTGCCTGTAAGACTTAAACAAGTCCCTGACTTGCCTAAGGAACCTGATAGGAACTTGACAGTGTTCTAGGCAACCCGAAGGGAAGAATTTAACCTGTCATCATCTCAGGGGAATTTTCCTTTTTTCTCCTCCATGGTTAGTACTTAATAATGTTTCACTCTGCCTTCCACCCTTCTTTGTCCCTATAGTCCCAGATCTTATCCTAAGGCAAAAAAAGATGCTGCTGACAATCATATTTTTATAAAACAGTAACTATCCACTGCTGTAAGGCTCTTTAATGCCTACTGCTTGTTTTGTTACAGGAGATAGTTGTTTGGAGCTGGAAGGATGAAAGTTCTGACTTGGACACAAAACTGAGGTGTAGTGGCTGGCTCTTTTTCAGGGGAAGCTTCACCCATACTGTAACACAACAAGCTTGTTGGCAGATTGTGTTGAGAGATTAAATGACAATGATAGTTACTCTTTGGTTATGGATTTACAGAGGATGGCTATTATATACAAATAGAATCTTAAAAATATTTTTACAGTGATAATTGCATACTAGAGGTCTCAAGCTCTCACAGGTCTCTTCCACTCAAATTAAGGGGAAGAAGCATCATGGCTCTAGAATCCAGGAGGATCTCTGTTGAACTGCAGATTGCAATCCAAAACAAAGAGCATGAAACGTACTCTTTAAAAAAAGAGTAAAATCTCAATGTCATGACTAGGAGAAATGCAAGTGTCATTTTACTGACAGATTGAAAGGTCCCAGTTTGAAGGGGTCAATGTGCACATAAACACCAAGAAGAATAAAAAAGGTATCCAGGGGTTTCCTCTGAAACTGCATCCCTTGAGGGTGGATGAAAGGAGACCCTATCCTTACTTACTTGAAGGATTGGAAAATGACGTAGAAGAATGGGATTTGCCTGTAAAATACACTACAAATGTCTGGGCTTTCTAGGAGTGAGTGCTAATTTTCAAAGTTCTGGAATTATATTTACCAATGATTTGGTAGAATTACTTGGTTGTGTTTGGAATGCAGTGCCCAGACTAGCTTATTCTTTGTACAATGGTATTTAAATAAAGCCTGTGATTATGATCTGTGCTCTCCAAATCTCTAATCTGTCTGAAGGAGAGCAAACAGGAGCTCTGATTTTAAGGTGTGGTTTTGGTGGGTTTTAATTTTTTTTTACAATGTTTGCTCAGTGGTTGGTATAATCCTGTTTAAAAGGCTTTTTTTGCTTATTGGGCATGTTCTGTCTGGCTACCATTGTTTCATCCCTCATTCATAACTGAGTAACTTAATACTGAAATCAAACAAGTTGGAGTTTCAAACCCAGACAAGATTTTTTTTTATCATCCTATTTTCATTTTGTTTTGTGCAAACAGGTAGTACTTTTGTTGGCTGTTCTGCAGCTAGTGTCAGAGTGGAAACATTTGAAGCCAATTTTTGTACAGAGTAAACATCCTGTGGTTAGAAGGGCTTAATTAGCTCAGGTGCCTTTACTGCTGGCCTATACCTCTTTATCTTGAAAGTAGTGTCCACCAACTAATCCTTTATTTATGTTGAGCTTTGGAATTTCGCTTGAAATGCCTTTTTGTAACCTCTCCCAGTATAAACGGTAAGTGAATAAAGTGTCAGGTAAACAGTGAGGTTGCTGGTAAGCAAATTAATAATACAGATGAATGTAAGTTTCTTCTCACCTGTGGCAGGTTGGATGCCTGTGATTAACCTTGGAAGGAATGCTGGTGATGTGCTTATGCCTGTGATATGGTTCGTTACCTTTTGTTGTACCATTTTACAAAGGAATCTTTTTCTTTTGTTTATGCATGGGAGGACTGAATTTGTTAATCAAATGTCCAAGGCTATGTTTTCAGTGCTCCAAAGGAGGGAATTGTTCAATGACAATGGCTAATTTGCGATAGCCATCGCAATGTGAAATCCTAGCGGGCACTTGGATCTCTTCGTCTAAAGCAAGCTGATATCACGGCGTATTCTACAATTCAGCACGAACAAAACGGGAACCTATTTCCATTTTACAGTGATGGTACTAGCTCAACTTTACTCTCCTGGCAAAAAAAAAGGTATCATTTTAGTTTGGTTTTGGTGAATTCTTAGCCCCATTGTGAAATGGTCTTTCTGATTACAGGATTAAAGGTAATCCTAGAGAATCCTGATAGTGGTGGCTGAAAAAGAAAATCTGTAAAACCATTGTATTCCATTTCTCAGGTTTCTGGTTCTATAATAGTGTATGATTGCACTGACAACTGGTTAATTGAGAGTATCCCATCACAGGAGGAGAACAAGGAGTATGGCAGAAGTTAATGCTTTCTCCTGTCCCACATTGAGAGAATGGTAGTAGTGTAGGGAAGTTGAAAGTTGAAATAGACAGAAGTAAAGAAATCATAATTTTGGCTTAACTGTACTCTGCATGGTAAAAGAAGCTTCCTGACATCGTACCTGAAAAAGCTGCCTTCATTTTTTTTTTTTTTTTTTTTTTTAACCCAAGAGCCAGGTAGTTTGCCATTTTAGATTAGGTCATGGTGTAGGCCTTCCTTACAAGAGAAAAATAAATTCTGATCTGTTTTGAGTTTGTTTTGTTGTTCTTATTCAAGATACCGCAGCAACAGCAATATTGCTATTAGTGTATAAGGGAGTAAACTGGGTTAGATTAAGATGATATATCTCCGTGGTGCAATGGAGGCTGGTTTTTCTCTCATATTCCCTGCATTTAGGCTCTGAAGGAAGGATTACATATGCCCATAGTTGAAAACGTTTTTGAGCTTTAGGGGGAGTTAGTGGGAATGGACCTTCAAGCAGGTGTCATGGCCATGGGCACAGGTGTTTGAACTGAAAGTGATCACCCAGGCTCCATCTGGCAGAGGAGTGCAAGAAAAATGCTGGTTTAGACCCAATAAAAGCAAGTGCTCATGAATATGTTATTTCTGCTGCAAGTTTAACATGTAACGGTAGTACAGAATATGCCTGCTCATAGGCATTTAACTTGGAATTCAGGGCTGACTTGTTCAGATCAAAGGGGGAACTCAACCAAAATACTCACTCAGATTTTGAAAGCTCAACTTTTAATTTTTTTTTAATGTTATTGTTATTTTTACTGTTTTTTTAGAATGTAACAATCTGCACATCTGAATGTAATGCTGATCCTGCTGGTAAAACTTTAAGAGTGAACAGGTTCCAGGGGAAAATCGAAAGCATAATAGCTTTTGGTATCCAGTCTCTTGTGGAATGGAGTCAGATCTTTGTTTTTTATCAGAGAAAAGGGTCATAACCTCATCAAGCATTCCCTCCCTTCCTCATGACTCCCCAAAGGTGCAGTACTCTTAATTGCTTTTGGCAGATAAAAGCTATGAGGAAGTCGGGGAATATGTTTTATTTTATGTTACTGCCATTAGTCTGAACTAGTTCTTAATCTAACATTACAAAGACATTGTTTATAAGGATATATCTACTGCAGTTTCTGTTTCTACTCCTCCAGGTTATAGAAGACAAACAGTAAAAGATCTTAAATCCTTAACATACTGAAAATTCAAAATGCTGCAAATTTTTAAAATTCAACACTTTCCTCTTTGTTTACAAAATCATTGAGCTTCTCTGCATGTTAGCTTGATACAATGACTGTATCTATAGTCCATATACAACACTGACTATTTTTCATATATTTATACTTGCTAGGTTTATGTAAGAATAAATTGTGAAGTGACATGAGGTGTTTCTAATCAATATAGCAAGTGAACTAAAATGCAAGGCCTTGCTTAGCATTTGATCCTATTTTTGTGGGAAGACTTCTAAATCATACTATCAAGGCAGCAAATAATCTGTATTATACTCTTAGATTCTATATCTAGACCATACTGGCAGTGTATGTTTCATTCAGCATTGAATACAATCCAGCAGTGATGATGGGGACTTGGTGGTTCTGTAGTTCTTCGTCCTTTAAGCTGAGTAATGTTAAAAGAGCTGGTGGCCCTTCTGCTGCTACATTTGTACCAGGGTGTTGTCAGTGCCTGCTCAAAATTCGATAGCTAAGATGGTCATGTGACTGTATCTGTCCTTTCCTTGGTATGTCTAAAAGTGCTGCCTTTAATGTGTTGGTCTCTGGCCTTTCTGTTTGTTTTAGGGAAATCCCTTTTGTATTTTCACTCTAACGTTACTCTGTAAAAATGCATATTTACACAAAGAACTAAAATTTCTCTGTAGGATAATACACTCCACAACAGAGCTGTGACATTGTCACAGTCTAGGCAGGTTGTGTAATTCTGATGGAAGAGCTTTTAATAAAAAACAAAACAAAAAAAAAGTAGGAAATGTTTTGAGTGAATTCATGGACATACAACTTCTAAGTAAGATATGCTTAATATTTAAATGAGGAACTCTGCTTAAGAGGACAAGTGAGATTGCTCTGACCTTGATTCTTTGCTCAGAAGAACAAAGTTAAGCATATGTGATAAAGATAGAAGCACACATTGCTGTTTGGTGAATTGGGGCCACTATTAATATTTGAATGTGGCCGAAGCCAAGCCTGTAAAAATGGGAAACTTGGAATCAAATTGAGTATTACCTGACAGAGTAGTACTTTTTGATACATGCAGCTGTAAATCTAACCCTGCTTTCTCCAAATTCTTCATGTGTATTAGACAGGTGCATGCAATTTGTCAAATAACTTCATTTTTGAGCAAGTGTGATATAAAAACTTAAACTTTTGGATGCTGATTACAGTAATGAAAGGAACAAATCTGTTTTTGGTCATACAGAAAAGAGTTGAAAAGACAAACACTGTATTTACTTGTAAATTTTGGTTCAGGAAGATGTAGCTCATTTGCTTAGCGCTGCCTGAGGGAGGGAGCTGGGAGACGATTAAATTAGTTTTCTGCTTGTTTGTTCAGAGGCTTCAAGTGTTATCATTGGGTTGAGTTTATTTTTCTTTTTTGATCAAAGTTAGGTGCAGAACTGCAAAGTTAAAAATTACTATGCTGATGGTGAGAAACAAGCTGCCTCCTTTGCTCCTTCCTCTTTGCTATCCCAGCTCCTTTTTCTCCCATCCAGCCCTAAAACCTAATAATTACTTTGATGATTGAAATTATGGAAATGTTCCCAGCACTCCAGACCTGCCAGTACTAATTAAATCTCAGGATTTGTCAGTCTTTTCAATTTAAAATTAAGCTTTGTAAAGCCTATCTGAAGGCATGATTTTCTTATCTCTAGGGGCCCTGACTCACTTCATGCTTTAATATGATTTCCAGGGAGTAAACATACTTTATCTTTAATTCTCACAGCTGTTGAAAAGAATTAATGAAAAACCTTCATTACTTACATTACTTAGTCTCTTTCCATTTGCAGCTTCCTTGTTGCAAAATTTGGTCAGGACACATGAAAGAAGGGACAGGTAATTTCCCTGAAGCTTAAATGAGCAGGCTGTTGGGCCCCCACTCATGAAGTATATTACTTTGGTTTGTGGGGTGTCTTTTGATAAATGCTGGGAAGCATGTAGCTCCTGATGTGATAACTGCTGAAGTTTGGTTCTGGAAAATACAGTGAGCTTTCTTGTAACTTTATTGCTTGGCATGCACATAGCTGTTTGACAAACACTGATGGAGCATTCTGTTGTAGTTATTATTCAGCTTAGCACTTACTCAGTGTATGTATTGCCCTCCAATACAGCTAGAACTTATCTTTTAATGCTAGGATAACTTCAAGTAATATTTTGACTCTTTATGAACAGCTTTACTGAGGCATGCATTGTACTACTGATAATACAAGACACAGTGAACACAGCCAGTGATAGTGAGCAGTAATATGTGTTTTAGAACTTGTGATAATTGCACATCTGGCATGCCCTGCCCTTTGAACAGCTAATTGATACTTCTGGGACCTAAACTCTTGTACTCTTTAAGGGCTAGAGTTGACTGTTTAAACATCAGTGAGGGTTCCTTATTATGCACTGTGCTCTACCCTTTGCTTATCTGCTAACATTATTTATGTGTGAAACTGACCTCATACAATTAGTGTGAGTGTGGCTTTGCTAGCAAGAGGTACCATATACCATAAGTGTTTTTGTTCAAAATAATCTTAGAAAAAAGGAAGATGCTTGCTTACATAGCTGCATGGCAGTAGTGTTTTCTCTCTTTTCCTGTTGCTTCCGCTCTTTCTAAAGATTTGCAAGCTTCAGTTTTGGATTAGCAAAAAATAGTACTTACAAAATTAATAATTAAAACCCCCAAAAACAAAATGGAAAACAACTCTGTCTCTCCATGGCTGTGTTTGAAGAGAAGAAAATTTAGTATTCATGCATACCATGGAAAAGAAGTTAGGCTGATACATTTTAGTCTGTTTCCAGTAAAGAGATGTCCACTTTGGCTTTGATGCTGCTTGGTAAATTCAGTTATTCAACCATATGTCTAGAAGGGAGAATAAAGAAAGAGATGTGTATATGTAAACATGTGCACTTCAGAAGTTTGAGAAGATTCTGCTTTTGTCCTTAAGTTTTTATAATTAATTTAATCTACAACTAATTTATTTTATTTTGGCAGAAAATAGAAATTTTCTTCCCATTTCTCTTGCCAGATTATATGGGTCTAGGTTGGTGATGTGGTATGTGCATGTGGTGGAGGTGTTTCTGTTTTAAAAAGTCTTTTCTGTCAGTCTTTTCTGCAGTCTGTACAGGAGCTTGAGTCCTAAGCACAGTGCAGATTCATCAAGCAGCATTTCCCAGACAGCTTATAGAAAACAATCCTGGAGGACTCCCAAACTTAAATAACTGAAAGATACTGCTTGCTGTGCCTGCAGCTCTCTGGAATTGGAATGTAAAACTGGCAGTGGAATAAACGCACTCCCCGAGGAGGCTGAAGATGCTGCAGAGCAGCAGACAGGGAAAAAGAACTTTCCCGAAAGAACGAAATACACTTTTTTTTTTTTGTTTAGCCTTATTCCTCTTTGAGGCCTGCAGTGATGGCAGATGTCCAGCTCAGTATCAAAACTGCAGTTTTAAAATTGGAATGAAAGGATGGCTCTTAGCCACTCGTTAATCCTGTGCTGAAGGTCTCCAGGAGAGTGCCCAGTTACTCAGCTGCACGAGTGCGCCAGTAATCACTGCGGGGTGGGGCGGAGGGCTCACTCTGCAAGTGTGTTTCTGGACAATAACACTTCTAGGATATTTGAGAAGCACAGTACCTAATTGTCTCCTATTTGTTGGCTAAATCGGGCTGTGTGGTGTATATAGTTATGCTTCCAGAGAAAATGAATCTGCATTTGCTGTAGGAAGACTTCTTTTGGGGTAAGCTTTTCCTATTCTTTTCACCTTTTCCATCTTTCTCTCATTTGCCTGCTTCCTCTAAGAGTTTTCCCCAATATTTGGAGTTCTTATAAGATCTTAAAATCAGAATATTTTCTAAATTTCTGATAATGCTGTTCTCTAAAACTGTGTATGGCATTTTTTTGGTTGATATTTTCTTTTTGTGTACCAGCTATATAATGTAATGCAATAAGCATTGAGTGTTGAGTCATTTAAAATAGAAGATTTATTGTGCTATTTCAATTAATTTCTAAGGTAAGCTAATTTTTAAGAACTAAATAGCAAGAAAAATGACAAATAGTGACACCTTGTATTTTCCTGACAAAATTTTGAGAGGAAGGTCTTTGAGTCACTGAGTCAAGCATCTCTGGGATGACCAGTCATTGTGGCCATTGAAGCTGGTCCATCTCTGTGTGCATGTGTTCTGTCATCTCAGTCAAGCACCTAAATGTCTTTAGCTCACTGCCTGAGTGACAAATGTTAAATGCTGTGGGACTGATTTGGTCATCATGGTAATTGCATTTTGTATGGGTTGACATAGCTGCATAAGAATGAAAAGCTGTGTTACAACCTGAAATATGTTATTTCTGGATGTTTCATTTGCCATTTCTCTTTGAGATGGGGAAAAAGAAGCAGAAGATAGAGAGAGAAACTGCAGACTTTGCGTGTTTTAGAGATGCTTCATGGTGTGTTTATACATAAACCATAGAAGTGCAAAGTCTTTTTTATTTTGGGTGTCAGCATAATATCCTATTCCTGTCACTGCTGATGTTGTTTTAACTCTAGAGAGATAAATCTAGATTGATTTGAGGAAGTGTGATGTGCAGACACATGTAAAAACACAAGTAATTGTTGTCTTTAGTTAAAGGTTAAGGAGATCATGGCCTCACATATCATTCTAGTTTCCTTTTGTGACTGAAAGATTTGCTCTCTCTAAAAGTTGATAGCTACAGGAGAAAAATGCTTTCCAGAAGCATTTTTCCTTTCACTTGCTGACTTTCTAAGTTCAACAATTTATGTTTCTATGGTTCAAAATAAGTCACTTGTATGTCTTGGCCTCCATTTAAGTGATCTACAAAGGATGGATTGAAATGAAGCTATACTTGTTGTGGGAGAATGTGGGAAGAAAGGAAAAGGATATATTTAACATTCTTCAGAGGAACTACCTCTAAAAGAGAGAGGAAGTCCCAAAATGTACATGTGAAATTATTGAGGCTTACTGCAACTTGGTTTTGTTTGAATCAGTTGACATGAAGTGATGTCTGTCGAAAAACTAATGTGCCATTTCTTCACACACACACATGCACACAGACACACACGTTGTTAGATTTCTTAATTCCAGTTCAATCAATGACAGTGCATGCCTGAACCTGAAGTCTATTTAAATGAGGATATAAGGAGGATATGGTCTGTCGGTCTGCCTGTCTGTCATCAGGTTCTTATGCTTTTTAAACACTCACAACACCTCCCCAGAGGTCCTTTGATAGGCAAGGACATAGGCATGTTTTCTAGTTGAACCTGCACATCTGTCCAGTCTGTGGGACAGCTCAGGCTGGTTTTTATGCAGTTCTGGCATGCAGGTACCTTTGTTCTCCCCGAGTTTTCCAAACACAGAGGAAGCTGTGGTCAGTGACAGAGGGGATAATTCTTCCTCCCCCTGTAGCCCCTGGGCCATGCGCTCTGGTCACTCCCTCCCTGTGGCAGGAGCAGTCCTGCAGCTGCCCAGCTTGAGCAGAAGCCTGGTGCAGGTGGAAAGGGAGCTGGGTGTCCACATGACCATTACTGCTGGAGTGAGCTCTTAGTAGGCTTGAGGGTGTGTGATCCAGAGTCAGAGGAGAGAGGCAAGCCCACCAGTGGGCTTAACAGGGATTTAAAGTGACTCCCTTAGAGTGTTCTGAGACTGAACTTGTCTGAAAATTACATCATAAATATATTTTGCTGTCAGTTCTATGCTTAAGATAGCATTTAATCCTCTTGCAAGGATTTTAATTAGCATATAAACCAGATAACTGTTTCATTACAGCCTGTCAAAAGGAGTAAGAAAATACTTAAAGACTATTTATTAATAAAATTTTTTTTAAAGATTTCCTATGCCTTTAGAGTACAGACAGAAAGACAGCAGATGGAAAATGCATTCTATTATTGTTTCTTTCAGGGATGAATGTCTTGAATGACAAGAGCAAAAATTTGGGGAGGTATGTTGTTCCTGTGTATGGTGTAGATTTTTTTTGCAATGCATATAAATATACTTTAATCTTGTTTGCTAGCAATGTTAGATACTTTGTGCATTTCCGCAGCCGTGTCTGGGATTTGGGAATAGTCTAGAGAATACATGTCCAGTTACTGTAATCTTGGACAGCTTTTTGTAATCCATTTATTTTTGTAACCTGGGGCTTTCCACTGCACTGAGTACTTACTGACCTTTAATTTCATTTACTGGAGGGTGGAGAGGAAAGAGGAGAAAAGAAAGGCTTTAGGAAATCCCTTTCCCCACCCTGCAGAAGAAGGTAACTTTCTGTTTAAGTCTCCTTTGGGTTTAAAGGCTGTAAGCAGAGGAAAAAATACAGATAATTTTGTATCCCTCATAAAAGCCAAATGTTGAAAGCGAAGTATCAAATATTCAGGAGCATTACAGATTTGATGCAACCACTGGAATAGATAAGTAAAATATTTGTAGTCCCTGCTGAACAACCTTTATGCTAATATATGATTATTACTAATATGCTCTAGTTAATATTTCAATAATGCTCACTTAAACAGGGTATTTTTATAATGGATTTTGCTTTAGATTAATAATGCACACACCAGATCATTAATCTCTTAAGATGCTTTTCTTCCTACTTAAAGATCATCTGGTTTTCTCAAACTGAAAATATTTCCTTATGCATTTTCTTACTTTTTTGCTAGATTAATTTAATCTGCTCCTTTATTTCCATTTTAAATCAATACCAGACATTTAGTATAAAGTAGTACTTTTTTCTTGTGATCTAAAAGGTTGGGTTTGTCAGCTACTTTCCTACAGCTGGGGAAAATCTATTTGTTCATTTCTTAACCTTTTGACATGTCTGTTTTTACAAGCCCGGCTGTTTGTGATGGGGAATTGAAGTATAGAGTAACAAAAACAGAAGGAAACATCTCTTGTTATGATCAGAGTGTAAACTGAACCCAATGCAGCGAGGGGTTTGTAAACCTACTGGTTTACACAAGATTTTTGCACACTAGGAAAAAAAAAAAGAAGAGACCCTCTTCTTCCTTCACATGATTCTATGTTGAATTTTCATGTGGTGTAACAAAAAGTTAGTTTTTAAAAGTTTTATTCACATTTCTTGGACATATGACTGTAAAATTGACTTGCAAATAGTTTAGACCACTGATTCTCCACTGTAAAAGGAGGCTCAGCAAAGTCACAACTGTATTTTCCTTCTGTTCATGTGGCAAGTGAGACAGGTCTGAAAAGTCAAGACCACAGAGCCCTGTGTGAAGTTGCTAAAATGCCTTTGTTGTTATAACAAGCAGGAAAATGCAGGAGTTTAAAGCATTTGGAAAGGAATCAGTTGACAGGGTCTGCACACTTAAGTGACCCCAGCCTCAGGAGTGTCCCAAGCTGATGGTGCATGTAGGTGCTGAAGAAGGAAGATGTTCTGTGTTCTGTCTCAGAGTGTTATATCTATCAAACCTTCAGGCTTCAGCAACTCAGTGCCAGTCCTACTTTTATCACACTTGGAAAGCATAACCATTATATCAAAACTATTTAACCTTGCCTGTGTTTTTCCAGTAAGAGTGGAGAGTTGTAATTGTGACAATAGATCCAGCTTTGTCCTTCTTTCTCAAAACAAGGTGTGTCATCCGGCAGCAGATTATTATTATGCACATATTTATGCTATATATATATATAAATATTTTTATATATAGTTGAAAGAAGTTTATAGAAGTTTATAGAAGTTTATAGTTTTATAGAAGTTGAAAGGTTTTTTCTCTCCTTATGTCATAAAAACCATATCTGAGTGTGTTGCAGTGCCAAAGGACACCACAGTGATTACATGTGCTATAAGCACTTGTGAGATGGCTTCTGCACTGAACTGAGGAACAGTTAAGGGGCTGTGTACAGCAGCAAAAGTATCAGAATGGGTGCAGTTTTGTTCTGTACCCTACAGAGGCACTAGCTGAGGCTTCTGTTGCCAGTGGGATTGGGAATCTGTGGTAGAGAGCCAGCTATGCCCTAGCACAGGGCTGATGGCAGGCACTGCAGCATCACCTCTGGGTTATGCAGACAAAACCAGCTTGTCTTCTAAGTGTATTAAACTTTATTCTCATGGGCTACCAATAACTAATTACTAATGAGAAATATGGGTTTTTTTCCCCTCATTTTAGTAGGGTGGCTATTTTAGCTTCTGATTTAAACACAGTAAACGTTTCCTTAAAACTCACATGGAAAAAGTCCATGTCTAAGCACTTTGAAAACTCTGACATGCTGCATGTACATCCCTTCTGTACTGCTTTAGCAAGTCCAAAGGTTTCTTCTTTTCTTTATTTTCTCTTTTTTTCCCCCCCTCCTTAAAATGAATCTATTTCAGATGAGAATGTGGAATTGCATAGTGAATTACCTTTATTTGTGCAAAGTATAAGCTGTCACTGCCCACAGCCATTCATCTCTGTAACAAAGGGGATAAATGAAAGGGGCAAGTGGGAGTGCTAAGGAGGGATTCCTAGCTACATCACTATGTGCAGAGTAATATTAGAGGCTCAAAACAGAACCACTGGTATCAGTGATATGTTGCTAAACCAACTGTGTTAGTCTGAAAAGAGGAAAGCAAACATGAGAGGAGGGAGTGTCAATACTGGGGCTGGGGGAGGGAGGAATGGTGGGCTCCAGTATAACACACTCAGTGCATACTGCATAATTGTTTTCCTGTTTGCTAATGGTGATTATCAGGTCTTTTATCTTAAATATGCTTCTTGCCACCTTTGGATGTGAGAGATAGTGCTGGCATACTGAGGCTTGGAGTTTGAACTGTCCTTTTCATAGTAAACAGAACTTGATAATGATAATCAAAAAACCTTACAAATCTGGCAAATCCTTATGATATTAGTTTGGTCCCATCCCTGTATGTCAGTGTTATTGTGACTGCTAAGAAAATCCATAAAATGTAGGACCACAACTCAGAATCTTACAAATTGGCAGTGGTGGCTGGCTAACACTATTGAGTGGTTAGGCATTCTGTTCTTGCTTTCCTAGGCTTTCATCCTCTCACATTTCTCCCTGTGCAATACTCTTCCATTGTACAGTTATTGGCAGATGCAAAAGTATTATCAATAAATTATCAGCTGTATCAGGATCTTTTCTTGAATGTTCTTCTAACACAACATTATTTTTTCCCTGGGTATCAAAGAGTTCTAAACAAATCACACAATAAATTATCAGCTGTATCAGGATCTTTTCTTGAATGTTCTTCTAACACAACAGATTATTTTTTCCCTGGGTATGAAAGAGTTCTAAACAAATCACGTATCTAACATATATCAATATATGTTAAATGTAGTGATCAAACTGGGCTAGGTTTTGTACAATCCTCTGACAGATACTTCTAGAAACAGTTTGTGTCAATGCTATTCATTGAATCTTAAAAATTACTTCATGTTGTTACAACTTAAAGAGCAAAGGGGATTATGGCTATTGAGGCCTCTTCTTAATAATTTCAGTGAATCTGTGCTATGCTTGTTGGGAGATGCTTTTTACCAGTCCCTCTCTGGTAATTTTGCCATTGAAGATCTCTTACCCATGGTGATCCACTGGCAGCTTCTCTTTCCATCAATGTGCACGTTCATGTCACATTGATGGAAATGTCACAGTTTAGCTGTGGCACTCTTCAGTTTTTGATGTTGCATTTTTCTGAGTCAAGATTAGCTGTAACAATTGCCATGCAAAAGGCAGCAATGTGACCGCAGTCAGTTTGGCTGTTCTTGCTATGAAGTGTTCAGGCCTTCAGTGCAAGATGCCTTTGTCATTATTTTCAAAGAACTTTGCTGTAATTTTGTCAGGAGGGGAATGTTTCTCCCAGATTGTTTTTCTAACCTTCAAAATATTTTGCAATGAATTTGTAATTGGCAGGGTCTGTGCATAGTTTAAAGGTTTCAAGTGTTTCAAGTCCATTAGTTTTACATTATAAAGAACATGTATTAATTGAAAAATCATTGAAGAGGAAATTTTAGTATCTTTTGCTGCTCTGTTAAGTGATAGTGATCAATTGTAAAAGGGGCTTGTACTCTCAAGAGAGTCATGCCAGACTCTCTTGGTCTAGCAAAGAATATAGCCATTCTTATGGCCTGTGGTATTAAGAGATACATGGCTTTGGATAGAGAAATAAGTAAAGCTGATTTCATCCATGTCTGTATTTAGAAACTAGTGCAAAAGACGAAAAAATTGAGTAGACCCACCATCCTTCTCTTTTGCTAAATAAAGTTACTTGAACTGAACCGGCCTGCAAATAATTTCATCATCTTGCTGAACTGTTATGGCTGGTCATCTGTTTGCATTCACTTACTGACTTAATTACAAAAACTTCGCAAATCTTTTGTCAAGATCTTTGTTAAGGGAACACTTCAATAGTGACAGAATTTCTATATAAATGTAAAAGTGAATGCTTCGTAATGAAATTCTGGCTATGTGAGTCATACTTTATAAGTAATGCCAGAGAGGAAAGAGTAGGGAACTGCCCAGCTAAACTTCTATTAACCTGTGCCTCTTTGTAATAAAATAATGGTAGTCAGGGTTTCCAAAGAGATGAGGGTTTGAAAAGTGAGCATGCCAACTAATAGCTGTGGTAAGAGGCTGGAGGCCGTGGAACAATGCCGGTGCAGCGGCCTCTCGGTGTGTCTGCGCCGCGGAGCTCAATAGTGAATGCGCAGCATTGTTCGGCTGAGAAGAGTCTCCGGGCGCTGGGGATGTCAGGGCAGACCGAGGGAAAATGATTTTCAGCTTGTGGCCTCCTTGTCAGAAGGCTGGGAGAAGCCTGGGGGCAGTTGGCCATTCCTCAGGGCTCCTCTGCTCTACCAGCTTCGTGCTCCTCTGTGGCGATGAGTCCCTCTGTCCCTGCGGGGATCTACCACTCGGCAGTGTGCCCGTGGGAGAGCACGAAAGAGAGGGGAAGGATTTTTTCCCCCTCATGATTGGTTTTATGTTTGAATGTTAAGTGAAAGCTTTCCCTGAGGGAAGTTGGAAGGCAACATTTGAAATTAAGGAAAAGCGTGGACATAACAGAAGTTATTTCATTGAGGATTTATGGCTTAATGGTCTAAATTTGGTCACAGGTTTTGGAAGAAGAGAAATGTTTAACTGTGTGGGGGTTTGGGTGTTTCTTAAATAAAAATAGGCTCTAGGTAAGTCATGAAAATGGCTCTTAAGTGAATTACCTGGTAGTTCCCATGTGTGTAGGACATGGAGTTGAGAAAGCTTTGATGTTCTCTCTATAAACAGGAATAACAAAAAGAATTGGTTTTTAATATGGCTTGTTGGGAAAATCCTGCAGTTCCATCACAGAGTTAATACATCCTCCCCTCCTCAGCCCCCACCCTCACCTGTCTTAGACCACAAAATTGACCTTTGTGGCCAAGTTTCTCCAAGTCCAGTCTGTGTGTTTTGGTTTTGAGAATTTGATTCAGATTCTAGCTCTAATATTTTAAAACTGAAGGATTTGCTACTTCTTTCTTGTAGAAAACAAACAAGTTGGAAAACCCAAACAAGGAAAGTGGTGGGACTGTGTCCCTGTCTGGAAGAAATATAAAGTGCGAAGGAAAAAATCTGAGAAAAATAACTGCTTTAGCTGTACTAACTGGATTTAAGTAGGAGTCTAAGTTTTTGTTTTCCCTGTCTCTGATCTAATCACTGAGAAGATTCATCTGAGCTGTTTACTAAATACCAACGGGTTTAGATGTTGTTTATTGTAGTTAGCAAGAACTCTGAAAACTGGTCTATATAGAAGTGCTTGAAGGCTGCAAAAGAGAAGTAAAGTGGTACTGACTAAAAAAGCCAGAAAAGCAGAAGGATGGTAGCAGACAGTTGTTATCTGATGTCTTTTCATGAATATTTTAAATTTCAGCTACCTTGCTGTGACCCACAAAGTGATACATTTTTAAGAGGTTTCATGCCCCTCTATTGTTTGCATTTGTCAGGAGTTTTTTTTCCTCCAGACTGACAAAAAATTGCATAATAAATCAGGTGGTCAGAGGAAATCTGAAGATCTCTTTTTTTTACTCACTTTCTTCGTATGGTGCTACATGTCTATAAAATTCAATGAATATACCCCTGAATAGGAATGTTAGTGAATTTTGATACTTTGAAATCTATAGGATTATTTTGCTGTAGCTGTTGGTAAAGAAGGCACAGGGATTCTGCAATATATATAGCTTTAATAAAATGACTGTCTGGTTCAAATAAAGCTTTTTATTGCTCTGATAAGAAAGCAGAGAGGGAGGCTTATGACTCAGGAAGTCAGTTGCTGTGAATTATGCACCAAATGTTCTCTGTAACCAAGTCTGAGCCTCTAATCTGTTTGCTTCTTGCCCTGTGGCTTCTGAAGTGTGATTGTTGTCACTGTTAATCTTGAATTCTGATATGTCAATAAGTGCTGCAGGCATTAACACCATCTGCATATGGGTGCAGAGGCTGCACTGCTCTGTACACTGACATTGCAGAGATATCAATCTCAATTCACACTTTGCTTCTTGAATACAAAAACTCTAAGGAAAGTATTGCTTGTTGGGATAGGAAATTTGCTCTCAATGGTTTGTGTCCATGAAATAACAGCAAATAAGTAGTAGGAAATATTGTTGATGCTGCAGAAGGGCCTTAAAGCAGCTCTGAAAGCATTGTGAAGACTTCTTCATCACAAACATGGATATGTTGGAGTGGCTTTCATAGACATGGCTGAAAAGCTGACAAGGCTGGGAAAGGAATGGCAAAGAAGGGAGGTTTCATTTTCATGTAGTGCTGTATTTTCTCTGTATTGCAACAGGCAAGGACATTGAGAGGAAAGGTGTAAAACATAATTTAAAAATGCAGATGTTCTCCCCATGTTCCAAGGGGCAATTTGGAAAGACCAAATCAAGGTAAACTGCAGTCCTGATGTGATGGGGTCATCAGTAGAAAATAAAAAATGAAAACTGGGGCGGCTACATTTTTAAGGATCTGTTGTTTGTGGCAGCAACACGAAACCTTGATTTTTCTGCTGTGACCAGTTATTTTGCTGCCATTTGGCAGTCTTAGTCTACTTGACCTTATTTATGTAAAATTCCACACTTAGCTGTAGAAGTAATACAGTGAGAAGACATTGTGTATGTTAAACTCCTTTGAACCTGAATATCTGCTTAGTTTCTTTATATTTATTTTCATTTAAAGGTTTGTGAGATGTCAAAATACTGATTATTGTATTTTGTAAAAATCTGCTGCAGTCATTTATTAAATCCAGAGTTCTTTAACTGTCATTGCATATGTTCCTATTGAACTGGGATTTTGAAAGAGCTGTTAGCTTACTGGTGTAATGCCATCTTAAAAATAAGACCTAATGTTCCCTTTTAGGAGGGGGAGCACAAGAAAGCAACTCACTTGAAATGCCAGAGCCAGTCTGTGGTGGAGCCAGACCACCAATATGTCTTAGTTCCAACCTGTGTACAATTTAAGGATTCTTCTCCCCAAGACGTAAACATGAACAGTGCTTTCTGCAACTTACATTTTTATTCAAGAGAAGAAACACAGAAGAAAGTTTTCATTTTGTTGTAAATGTGAACATCTGTTAGGAGGAGCCTGCTGTTACTATTTCAGTTCTTTTTCAAAATTCTGGTTGCTTCCTGAGGTGCAGAGGAGGTTCCAGTAAGTGGCTTTAGTTGGAAACCAAATGGGAGCGATCGTTTAGCTGTATTTAAAGAAAAACATCAATTATTTAAAGCTTCTGAGACTCACTTCTATTTGGCATCTAACATTGTCTGCTATATCAGAGAACTGGCTTTTATAAAATGTGTGTTGCTTCATGCAGGGTTTTCACTGGAAAGATTTGTGAGTCAACAGAGAATGTGGAGGCAGAAGCAAACAAAAAATTGTTAAAATGAGTTTAAAAGAACGAATCTATTTGTGCTAGATACTGCAGTTACAAGTTATACTGAAATTGAAAGAGGTAAGTTGTAAAAGGATGTCTTAGGGTCATACAAGTTTTTCATTGGAACTAGCAAGAATGATTCATGGATGCTACCTTTCCTTCTTCTGAAACTGTGTCTCACTCTCTAAAGTTTATTTTACCTGCTTTAAAGTGAGAGACAGTTAACAATTTTTAGTCTTAAAAACCTCCCAATGTTCTTGGTAAAGCAACAAGTGTTGTGTGCTACATTGACTGCCTAACCAAGACCCTCTGTGTGCTCGTGCTGTGGTGGGCTTTGAAAAGTTGTGAACTTCAGTAGCAACTTCAGGCTGCTTAGGTGAAGTTGAAAACAGTAGTGTGTTACCTGTTGGCCTGGCAGGACGTTTGCTCAGAGCAGTAGATTAGTCCAGGAAGAAGTAAAAACCAAATGTGGTGTCCAAGCACTGTTACAGTGATATAATGTAGGATGGAAGCAAGACCTGATCCTCTGTGGTGCTGGGTGGAAGGAAGGCTGCGTGGGGATTTTCATTCTGGCACAGCAGTTTGAGTGTAAAAGTACTAAAATGATCAAGCAGCATCATATTGAACACATTTCTTACACTTCTTCACTAAATGCCCGTAGGAGCCAAGAAAAGGATGTAGAAGCTTTGATTGCTTGTCATCTGGGGTATTACCCCTCCTTGTCATCCAGGGTGTTATTCCTCCATATGCATTTGCATCTACAAATCTTCACAGAATTTTCATTTGCTCTGATTTAGAAAAAAAAAATTAACTGTGCTGTTTTAAAGTTCTTTTTAAAGCGGAGAGAAGCCAGCCTTCAAAATTGACAAGGAGATGCAAAACAATTCCTCTAAAAGGCTTATAAATGGAGGATTGGATCCATATGCTCTGTTTGTGTTGCAGTACATCAGCAGCCTGTGATGGCTTGTTCCTTTTGTTAGGTGTCTCTGCAGCACTGTGTACGGATTAAATAGCTACTGCATTGCAGAGAGTTATTAATACATTACATTGCACTTCCAGGGAAGATGTCAGTGTGTCCTTTAGCCTGAATGTACCTTGTGGTTGAGTTAGGGGTGATTTTCTAAAATTCTGCTGAGAATAAGTTATTTTTCAGCAAATTCTTAGCCAGCTGGGAACTATAGAGTAACATCGGTCTTAATCTCTATAAACTTCACTTATTGTTGAAGTTTAGAAAAATCAAAGCCTTGTTCCAAAATAAAAACAGGTCACCCTTCTCAAATCTTAATCTTGATACACTAAAATTGTGGTCTTATGGCACTGTACACACAATAGAAGGAAGCAGGAGATGGGGCAGAGAAAGGTATGCAACTCCTAAAAGATAATGCAGATAAAGAAAATGCATGAAATACCAGAAAATGAGAAGTGGGACCAACCTATTATTTTTCTGACACATCTGTGTACTGTGTCATTTGTGATGCACATCAGTAAAACAGGAGGCTTTTTGGTTTCCAGTTTTCTGCCCTGACAGCTCTCAGAGTTGTGCATGTTTCAAGTGATGGAGGTTGAGGGGTTGTTCTTGGGGAAATTCTTATGCGTGGGGGAAACTTCTCCTGACTTATACCTGGGGATGGAAGGGAGAGCTAAGGTCAGGTGTGGGTGTGCAGAGATGAAAGACCAAGACAGAGCAAAGTAAGGATCTCAGCTCTGTTTCCCTCTTCCTCCACACGCAGGAGTGCTCATGAGAGCTCCCTGTGCCAGTTCTGTGGCTGAAGCTCACACTGCAGGGCTGCAGCCACTGTTTTTACCCAGCCCACTGAAACAGATGTGGGATGCTTTCTGTCACTGAGGCTTCAGAGTTCAGGAGGTTTGTCACCATTAAATGATGAAGCTGCTGATACTACTTGTATTTCTTAGGACTTCACAGAATTGACCAGGTAGTGCTCTATGTCTGGTTAATTCTCTACAGGTCTGTCCAGGAATTAGTTCAAACCTCTCGCCTGGAGGTGATAGAAGCTTTGTAGGCAAGGTGGGCACAAGGTGTGAGAAAGCAGAAGTCCAGAGCAGTAAATCATTAGCTCCTGACAGATATATGGGTGCATGTGGAACATAGCAAATGGATGGTATATCTGCCATATTCAAGTGGTTTGAGTAGCTGGATGCTGCACTATAGATGTACTGAAATTTTTGGCACCAGTGTTGGCCATTCTGTGCCTTTGAGTGTGTCCAGGACTTACATATATGTGGTAGTTCACTCTAAAGTATTTTGCACAGATCTTTGCAGGAAGATCTTTTAATGTGAATATGTAAGTATTTAAAAAAATCCTCAGAAGCTGTGGGAGAATCCAGAGAATACTGGAGGGAGCATATCTCAGTGATCTGTGATGTCAGCATGGCAGGCTGTAAACACCTGATCTCTCAGCCTGGGTAAAAGGGACTTTCACCCCAAGAGCCCTGATGTTCAGATCAAAGTGTTTCACAGCTTTGCCAATGCTCTCAAGGCTTCCTTTTCTACCTCCAGTTTCCTGCTGTAAGGCGTTGTTCAAGGACTGTGCTCTTTAGGAATACTCTGAATGAAGCTGAGGCTGTGTCATGTGCAAAGACATAGGTACTGGATTTCAAGTATAATTTTAAAGATAGAATGCCTCATTGTTGGCTACGTTTCAGCATGCATCTGTGAGAGCACACCTGGAAAGTGGTGCCAGCAGCTGGGAACTCTTCTGATCTCTTTTGCCTCCCAGCTCCAAGATGGAAATGCCACCACACCCTCTGCAGGCAAAGGAGATGTCAGCTTTCTCATGGGTTAGCAGGTTAGCAGCAGCCTATATACTTTTTTCTCATTTTCTGTTTTTCATCTTTTCTCCTGCTTCTCCTCTCACTGTCTCCTCTCCTTTCTTTTTTCTCTTTTTTTTCTCCTTGTTTTTCTCTTTTTCCTTTTTCTTGTCTTCATTGTGATTTAGCACAGAACACTTGATTGTATGGGTTTCACATTTTCTTCTGAAATTCATTTGTCTTGCCCTGAAAAAAAACCCAAACCACTGAAGCTTTGCAAGCATCCTGCAAAAGCCTGTTCCTGTTTATGTTAGGGCAGAATAAGATCCAGAATATTTCCCAGGATCATCCTATTATATTGTAAGTTCATGGAAGTTTTTAACATAAACACAGAAATTTCACAGTACCAGCAAGTGATTTATTTGCTATACATGCTTATCAATATTGTCTACAGATAAGCAAACAAATGCTGTGGAAATGGGGGCTCTATTTGATGTTTGCTCAGCGTTGTGCCTGGAAAAATGGAAGTTAGTGGGTGTTGCTCAGTGAAGTGTGCATTTTAAAGTTACCCACAGTGATGCCCATTGTCCTGTCCCTGAATTGCATGATGTCATATGTCATTTAAAGCTTGTAGTGATGCCGAAGGCTGTCGGTGCGCTGGGAAAAAGACGATGAGAAAGTTGTGAATCAGGTTTCTGTAAAGCCTTTGTGTTTAGGGTTGTGATAGATAAAAGCTGACTCATGCAATATTTCTGGCGAAGGAGCTGTACAGACTAGTAAGAGCTTCTCGTTTTACCTGAGCGCCCAATGAGCTAATTCGGGAACAGCTGAAGTCGGAGCTCGTGCCTCTCCTCTGCCGCACAGGTAGGTCGTGGGCTCTTCGGAGAGGACTGAAAAAGAGAGAGGACTTGTTCAGCCCGGGCGCCAGGAGCCAGAGACATTCCTCAGCGGTGAGATACTGTCGCAGAGGATTTTCCCTTGCAATAATGTTCTCGGGTGTTAGCGTGCTCGGTTGTGACAGAGGCTATTCTGCTTTAAATACTGCAGGCAGAGGGGGTGGGGGGACAGTAATTGGACTGAGAGAAGCGCATTAGTTGGTGACTCTTTTCCCTTGTTGTGAGATTTCTAATAAATGGGATTTCTGTTCCTCAAAGTTCAGTTAAAATACTTGGCAGAGGATCGTTTGTGACAGTCCAGGCTAGACATCTAATCCTGCAAATATTGTAGCTATCCAGTGTGATGTTTTTCACAGAGGTTGTTAGTTTTAGAACTGATATGTATTCATATACAAAATTTAGTGATTAAAAATCTGCTGACCTTCACTTGGACAGGATTCAAAGCAGAAGATATAGGGAGTGTATTTAAGATCATTTGGGATTGGTACTGAATGGATTTTAATCTTTCTCAGGAAGCCGGAGAGCATTTTTGTTTCTCGGTTCCAGTGTTGCATTTTGAATTTGATGCTGAATGTAGAAATTGTCCTAAACTACTTTGCTTAATTATATCCACAGTGTGAATGCTTTATTTGAAATATGAAGATATCTCAGGGGGAAAAAACCAGGAAAGCTATTTCTTGTAGTCTCATTGCTTTTTGGTAGCTAAACTCCAGAGGATGTGAGGACTGTAATTTCTGGCAATGTTGACTTCATAGATAACACCTGAGGTGCTCTTTTTCTTGCCAGGAGAAAGGCAACAACAATGCTAATCATGAATATAAATTAACTTTGGAGTTTTTACTTGTGCAGTGTATCGTAAAATTTCATGTGCAGTAAACAACTTGGAGGAATAAACACCTATATTTAGATAGGACTTGGGGATCTTTAGGTCAGTTTTGTATTTAAAGACAAAGCACTTTATCTCTCATTGTATACTAATGTTCTAGCATAGCCAAAGCTGCAGAGATAATGGAAAACCATTTATCATTACCATGAATATAATTACAGGAAGGAGGCTTTTGTTAAAGAAAAGCAAGTGATAGAAGAAGGTTATGCATTTTTGGTGAGAACTTGTTTATGACTGTGCAATGAAAACCCAAGACATGCCAAGATGGTTGTTTTGCATGTGCCTTCAGCCTTGTAACTAATATTAGAGTTGCCTGTTGGGATGAAACAGTAGTATTCCTTGCCCTTGCATGTCTGTGGAGCAGGGACGTGTCATTGTTCTTGCTGGGGAGCGCTCTGGGGTCGTGCCATGCCAGTGTGTGTGTGACACAGGAGCAGGGAGCTTTGCAGGGGCTGGGAAGGGGGAGAGAGTAACTGAATTAATGCAAAGGCACAAACAAGAAATGACCTTGTTTGGGCAGCATGCTTCCTTGTGAGTAGGGACAAGTAGTAATTATCCTCCTTTCATTGCTGAACTAACAAGCAATTACTGTTATTCCTTAATTAAAGTATGCAAATTGAAGATTTCTTTTTTTTCTCCCCAGACTGAGTTAAATACCGTTATTCACAACTGACAAAAGTTCTCCATATTATTTTGGTTCATCCTTGAAAAGGTTCAGTAAGCAAAAGAAAGCCTAACAAAAAAAGCAGTGAACCAGGCCAGACATGGGTCAGGGTATAGAAGAGTTGCTCAGAGTGTGTGCCTGTGCAGGCTCTGGGGATACCTACGATTTCACACAGCGTTTGCAGACTGAGTTTTGATGAATGCACCTACCCACTGGTGCTGCTGCTGCTGAAGCTGGGAGGGTGGAGGGGGCTTGTAAATCAGTCCCACAGGATATGGGACAAATTACTTGCTTTTAATAGTAAGTTTCTATGAAAGAGAAAAATTTGCAGGAGGTTACAGGGTTTGCAAAGGCACTGGGTCAGTTATGATTCATAGAGAGCAATCCTGGGGAAGGCTGTTTACTCTCTCTTCACTCCCATTAATTCATTTGTGAATTTCTCACCAGGCATTTGCTACAGACCTTAGGTAGCTGGTACGAGGGTGAAGTTACTTAGTGGTACAACTGCAGAGTAAACTACTCTTTGGAGTTCTGAAAAGCCAAATACAGACCCTGACAAGAGAAAAAAGGATAGGCATGTGGCTGTGGCAATGAACTCCATTCAACTGCTCTCTGTCCTGATACCCTTGTGACTGCAGAAATCATCTAAAAATTCTTCCTGATTTTAACAGCAGGGGTAACTGTAGAGGTTATTTTCCTACCTAAGTGTTCTAAGATGATCAAGTCCAGCTGTTAGCCCAGTGGTTATGCCAATTCCGCCACTAAACCATGTCACCAAGTGCCACATCTGCACATCACTTAAATACCTCCAGGGATGGTGACTCCACCATTTCCCTGTGTACCCTGTTCCAGTGCTTGACAGCCCATTTAGTAAAGAAATATTTCCTAATATCCAATCTAAACCTCCGCTGGTGCAACTTGAGGCTGTTTCCTCTTGTCTTAACATTTGTTATTTGGGAGAAAAGGCTAACCCCCACCTGGCTACAAGCTCCTTTTAGGTAGGTGGGTATAGAGAGCAGTAAGGTCTCCCCTGAACCTCCTTTTGTCTGAACTGAATACTCCTGATAATCTGAGCTCCTTCAGATGCTCCTCATAAGATTTGTGCTCCAGACCCTTCCCAGCTCTGTTGCCCCTCTCTGGACACACTCCAGCACCTCGATGTCTTTCTTTCCGTGAGGGGCCCAAAACTGGACACAGGATTCGAGGTGTGGCCTCACCAGTGCCAAGTACAATGCTCAGATGGGTTTCTGAAGAAAAACTTGTGAAGCCTTGGAAGATTAACAGATCCTGTGTTACTGGGAAGGGCTGTAGGTTTTTCACAGCTACTTGTACCTGAGGCAGGAACTGAGAGCTGGGCAGAACCAGGGCGTGCCCCCAAGCCCTGATTTCCATGAGCAGGGTGTTTGGTATAGGACTTGGCAGCTGAGGAAAGGGAGCTGCTTCCTGGTTCCGTGCCATGCTGAAATCCCCGGTCCGCTGTGCCCTGACTTTGTGCCAGGTGTGCCAGCTGCCCGGTGCCTGCCTGCTGCTCTGCAGGAACACTGGGCTCCTGCGCCATCAGAGTGCACCCTGAGAAACACATTTTACTGGTTGGAGACACAATGGACAAAATTGTAACAGAACTCTCCACAGAGAAGCCAAATGACAATTTATATCCACCTGGGAAAGGAGTAAAAATGAAATAAAAAGTAACTTTTCAGATTACAAGTGAGGATGAGGCTCTGCGGGCACAACAGACAAAGTAGTAAACACCTAGTTTGGTGTAATTTATGTAGAAGCATACAGGATTAGCAGTTTCTATAAAAAAATAGAGGAACTTGAATCAACCATGTTGCATGCACTTAATTAGCCATGCCTTGCAGTTACCTGGGGTTTGCCAAGGTCGTTGGGAATACAGGTGTTAAAGAGCAAGCCCATTTTAACTATTCCAAATAATCCTCAGCTTTTTTAATAAGTAATGACACTGTCATTAAACAAAAGAATAAGTGGGTGTACTTTGGTTTTCTAAAACATGTTAGGTTCTCCTAATGCTTCTGGCTACAAGTGTGTCCTATGTAAAAACTACCTTACCATTTTTTCTGACTCCAGTGCCATTGATGTGAACTGTATTTTGTTTCTATTCTTTATATTAATGAAATCTTTTGTTAAGCAAATACTGCTATTAATGCCTTTGTAATATTACCTGAGAGGCAGACCATATGTCAATGAAACAGGAAGAAAAGAATGTGGGGTAATGGAACTTCATAAGGTTTTTGCCTTTACTTCCCTCTTAAATGTAGTTAATCAGGTCTTTGTCATGTAATTTTAGTAAAATACCCTGGAGTAAGCTAGCAGAAGTGCTACCCCTGTTATCTTGTTTATCCTGCACATTTTTCAAGGGGGCATTTTTCATTCAGCAGTGTTGTGTTTTCTAACTTGAATATGAAAAATTATCTAAAGCTGATAACAAAAACACATTATTTCTTATCAAAAATGTATACTTTCTTATCACCAGTAATAGCAAGGCACACATCATTTTCTGTGCCCACATAGAAACAAGAGAATATAATTTTTCTGGTTTAATTTTTCTGCATTTTTCTGTTTTAATTTTTTCCCTATTTTATTGCTTTATATTTTATTTTGGAATTGGTACTTGATGCGGTTTTTTTTCAAATATGCTTCTATGCTTCAAAACTAGAAGAACCTGGCACAAAGAAAGACTATAGATTTTCAGACTACAAGATAAAACCAGAAGTACAGACCTTCCGAATTAGGTTTTTAATCTAATGGCCAATTTCTAACCCTTGTAATGAGCAAGTTACTCTCAGTGTTAATTCTTTACATCACCTTGAGGGCAATACTTCTCCTTAATAGAAAGCTAATCCCATCATGACTGAAATGGTGCTAGTAATTACTCACATACAAATGAAATCTTGTGCATTCAAGATAGGCCAAATAAATCAAAACATTCTTCTCTGGTATTTTATTTCTGTTTGCTTTGGATTTATTTTAAAAAATGGGAGAGTTGCGTTCAGCTTTGGATGAAATCCTCCCCCTGCTCTGACAGCTGCAGGAGCTGTGTGTCCGGGAGGTTTCTGCTTGTAATTGCATAGCAAGTCTGACTCACTTCAAGAAGGGCCACCTTAAAAGCTGGGTGGGTTTGATTTGCAGCTTTATGGTTTCTTTGCTGAAACTGTTGTCAAGAGCTGTAATTACTGGTATGAATTTTTGAAAAGTTGTCACTGGACTAAAATAAGGACTAAGCTACCGTGCTGTGGGTAGCTTCAGTATTGCTTTTCTTCCTAAATTGTCACAAGTTTCTCTTTTTTCACAGGACAGGCATTATGAAATTCCCTGAGTTTGTGGCAAGATTTTTTTTGGGAGGAAACAAAGCTTTGAAGTGTTGAATTTACCTGTGGCTACTTTTGCAGATTCTTATGCTGTATCACACACAACTTGGCCAGAGACAAATCTGCATTGCATCGTGGACAGTGTCCTGCAGGGCAGTTTGGCAAGGAAAATAAAGCAGAATTGAAATGCCAGCAGGAAGACAGACATATTATTTTGTTGTTGCACTGATCTGAAAAACAGCTTTGGGTCAGTTCATCAGGGGGTAATATTCTGTCTTGAGCAGAACAGTTTTAGAATTACTTATTTTTCCCAGTAGAAAACTGAATTATTTGGCAGCATTCTTTCTGGTGGGGACTCTCTCTTCAGAAACGATATCATTTTCTTTGGGAAATCGTTCTGCTTTTAGTATTTTTGTACAAGCCACAGAGCTGGTAATTGATAACTGCTTTTAGTTTTTTTAAGACTGTTGGCTTTACGGGATTCAAAATGAAAGACACTTTCTGGTATCACTCTGTGTTTCTTGAGGTTTCCAAACCTCCCAAGCCAGGGTCAGGGCCCAGCTGGGAGATAGCAGGGACTGCTCCCAATAAAGTTGTGGGAGTCTTTTATAACCTTAAGGAAAATGTTTTGAGTTCTTTTTTTCTCCTGTGCTGAGCCTTAGCAGTGGATGTGCTAGCAACAAGCACACTGGCAGAAAAAGGATGTGCCAGAGACAGAAGTGTGAGCAGGAGGAATGTGGTGTTGTAGCTCTCATTGGGGGATCCCCACAACCTAGAAAGCATTAGAGTTACAGTGCTGCCCAAACCATTTTGTTCTCGTTGTCTTTTGGTTTAAATAGTTTTGGCTGCTTTCTATGCAAAAAGCTTTAAAAGTATCTGCCGTCAACTTTTGCCTTACGTGGAGCAGCACAATAAACCCACTTCTTCTGTTTGTTTGTTTATTTCTTTAGATGACTTCCACTTACCTCTTGAGGTTGTACCAGCTGTGACAGAGGCCCTTGACTCCAAGAAGAAGGAGGAAGATTTGCACAAGGAGAGCAGATCTTTCCGCTACTGTGAGAAAAACACCATGGACCTGTCAGACAGTGACCGTCCTGTCAGCTTTAGTTCCACTTCCTCCTCCGCATCCTCCAGGGACAGCCACTGCTCCTTCGGAAGCAGAATGACCTTGGTTTCAAACAGCCACTTGGGTTTGTTTAACCAGGATAAAGAGACAGGTGCCATCAAGCTAGAACTAGTCCCAGCCAGGCGATTTTCCAGCAACAAGACACACAAAAACTCTGCTGTGGAGCAAGAGGATCCTGAAGGAAGCCTTGAGAAAAGGCCAAGCATGCCAAGGAAAGCAGAACCAAAAGGAGCAAGCAAAAACTGTGCGATGTCCCTGGTCACAGAGCCCACCAGTCCGAAGCTCCTCTATGTAGACAGAGTCGTCCAAGAGATTCTGGAGACAGAGAGGATGTATGTGCAGGATCTAAAAAGCATTGTCAAGGTAGGGGGCTTGGTTAAGACAGTGTTAACTGCTCCATAATGCCTTTTTACACTGCTTGATTTCACAGTGGGACACATGGACTTGACAGTGGAACCGGCATGTGCTGGTCTTTATAAATTAGTGTAACATGGCTGTTTAAGTGTATTTCTAGATTTTATTTGATTAGATAAATCTAAGATGTTACTATGTGTTAATGAAGAAATAACAGAAAAAACATCCTACAGCTGGCAGCAGTAGTGAACAAAGAGTGATAAATGCTTTGTAGTAAAAAAAGATAATATTTTTATATTTACAAAAAATTAATTAGATTGCTCCGTGTCCTAGAATGTATAGCAAGAAGAAAGACAGACTTAACTGCCTCTTCATATGCTTTATCTGAAGGTTCTTACTGATTTTTCCCAGCCCTCCCAGAGTCCTAGCCCTGCAAGTTCTTTCCTGACTTTTCCCCTGTCCCTTTCATACACCTTACAGCTGCAGTCTGTTCACTCTCTGTCCTTGTCCTGTAGTATTGAATATGGCATATGTATCTGCTGGAAAATATTGTTGTTTGGCTGTAATATGAAGGAATAACATTTTCTTTAATACTTATTCTGAATGGTTGTAGCATTTATTAGCAGCAGTAGAGTTTATGTCCAATCCCTAGCCTAACAATACCTTTCATTTTCTCTTTCTAGTACAGGGAAAAATACGGATAAGTCCTTCTGTGGATTGTTCTTTTCACTCTGCACTTGTGTCTGTGCCACCAGCATCATTCTGCTTTGCATTTTTTAAGGTGACAATTGATTTCCTTGGCTATTGTTTGTAGCCTACAGGTTTAACACACAAGGAAGCGCTTAGTGTGCTGTTTGTAGAACCTAGAGCTCCAGGTAGGAGCTCCAGGTAGGTGTATGTGTCATCTGAGATAGGAAATATCAGGCAGCTGGAGACAGTCTTCCCCACTTGCAGCTCTAACCTGTGTGGTCCCACAATAGCAGGGGAAAAATGTGAAGGCTTTGATAACTCAAATGCATGTTGTGATTAAAACACCAGTACCCCACCCTGCAAAGTTCTGAGAAAGGTTGCTGTTTCCACAAGATTTCATTGGTTTCCATAGCTGGTGCTGTTTCACTACATTCAACTGTTGCCTGAGTTTCATTTTGGACTGTTTAAGATTGTCAGATGTTGCAGAACCAAGTCAGGTTCTTTGCATAGTAACCACCCATTAGGCATGACTTCCCATGGTTTTGGAAGCCTTAGCCCTCACTCATCCTCCTATGCTGTAAACTGTACAACTTGAGAAACTGAAAACTAAAATGAGTATCTTGTAACAGATTTTCCAATTACAAGGAGAAATACTAATAAATGCTTTCTGGAAAATACTTCAGGCATCACTACAGTAGATGTAGAGTAAATAAGGCAAATGCGTTTTTTGTTATGGAAGAACTGAAGGAATTGTGAACCTGTGATATGCCCAAGCCTATTTCCTGCAGCAACTGATAATGAATCTAGAAAGCTTTGTGTGAAACTATCTGGTCCAACCTCCCAGCTCAGGCAGGGCTGTTCTAGAGCACTTGGCACAGGATTGTGTCCAGATGGTCCTTGAATACCTCCAGTGAGGGAGACTCCACAACCTCTTTGGGCAGTCTGTTCCAGTGCTGTCACTCTTCCTCATATTCATGTAGAACTTCCTGTGCATCAGTTTCTGCCCATTGCTTCTCACCCTAGTGCTTGGCACCCCAGAGAAAAGCCTGGAAGCATCCTCTTCACACTCTCCCTTCAGGTGCTTCATTGACAAAATTCCCCTTTAATCAAGGCTGAGCAAGCACAGCTCTCTCAACCTTTCATTGTAAGAGAGATGCCCCAGTGCCCTAATTATATTCATTGCCCTCCACTGGACCCACTCCATGTCTCTGGTGCTGAGGAACCCAGGACTGGACACAGCTCTCCAGATGTGCCTCACCAGGGCTGAGGGGCAGGATCACATCCCTTGACCAGCTGGCAATGCTTTTCCTAAGACACCCTAGGATGCCATTGGCCTTCTTGGCCACAAGGCCCACTGCTGGCTCATGGACAGCTTGCTGTCCACCAGGACCCCCAGAAGCTTATGTACACAGTCTAAAAGTAGTAAGGAGGGCTGGGTTTTTTTTGGCAGAGGGAGGGAGAAAGAGGAGGGGGGCAACCCACATATAAAGAGCTAAAATCTGAAGTGGTGTCAGATTGAGAAAAGCATAAGAACAAAAAGGAAAAAATCAATAGGTGCTATTTTAATCACCCTCTACCACCATCTGAGAACTGTCAGTAGAGATGTAGCCTAATGCTTTTTGTCCCCTAGTAGAGGGGATTTGTTGATGCTACATTCTCTGTAGGCAGTAGAAACATACTTAAAAAGAATGTGTTCTCACTGTTGTTCCCAGGACTTTGAAACAGGTTTCAGGGCTGGAACTGAGAGGGTGTCAACGCTCACATCCATGAATCTACATTCTCTACATTTCTGGTATAAAAATGCAAAGCAAATTTGCATATATTTCCCCCTTCCTTTGGTGGTGGTGCTATTTGTGTGGGTTTTAGATTTTTAGGGGGTGGGAGCTTTTTTTTATTACTTTCAGTGGTGGTGGTGGGGTGTCAGTTTTGTTTATTTCTCTTGATAATTTCTTTTTATACATCCACTCTTTTTCCCATTAGCCAGATCATTAATGAATACATAAACCAGAGTGGAACCCAGCATTAGCCCCTAGGGTATGCCACTAGTCACTGATCTCCAACTAGATTTTGTGCCTGTGATCACCACCCTCAGGTCCTGTTGGTTCATCCAGTTCTCAGTCAAACTTACTGTCTGCTTGTCCAACTCCTACTCCTTCAGCTTGGCATGAGGGTCTTAAGGGAGTTAAAAGCCTTCCTGAAGTCAAGGTAGACAACAATATCCACTGCTTTCCATTCATCCACCAAGCCAGTCATATCATAGTTAAAAGGTTATCAGACTGGTCAACTTTCCCCTGGTGAATACCTGATGACTGTTCTTGATTACCTTCTTGCCTTTAGTGTGCCAGGAACTGGTTTCCAGGGCTAGCTGAGCACAAATGACCTACTAACATGGATGATTGTGAAACTGCATGTAGCATCCTGGTACTAGTCATAATATCAAAAGTCAGCTCATTAAGAGTTAGCCTAGCATAGTATTTTGGGCAGTGTCCTTCCAACCTATGTTGTCCTTAGAGCATGGAGTTGTCATGCCTGAAGTAAAATACTATGGAGGAATGGAGCAAAATAGAATTTTGTCCTTTTTATGCTTGTATTGACCTAATGTTGTTAGGTCATTGGTAAGTAAATAAATAAAGTAAAAAGTCATAACTTCTGTTGCCTTTTGAGTATCTGGGTCATCTTAACAGTGCCAGGTTGGTAGACAGAAGTAGAACTTGACTTCATGGGATGTGGTTAATGTGATTTTTAAATTATCCTGGAGAGCTGCTGAGGTTTTCCAGTTTTCTCTTCAACTGCTGACAAGAAGTATTTGGCAGGATGACGATGAGGTACAGGTGCTATTTGGCACCTTTGCTCCAGGATAAGCATTAAAGAACAACTGCTTTTCTAGCCAGTACAGCCATTTTGCCTGTGACCTGGAAGGACAGTTGGGTTAGGATTGTTTTGAGGCACGCTGCTATGATTCCTGCACAGGCAAGCATTGCAACAAGGATAGAGTGAACTTTTCCACCATTTGGTGTGTTTTATCAGATGATCTGTTAAGGATAATTACAATTTTGAATGAGTACAGCTTGAAGCTTGTTTTGGGCAAGTTTGTGATGAGAAATTGGATACCTCTGCTTCCTGCTTGTATCATGCTGACAGGTGTACTGGCCAGGGCAGAACTCACTGACCTTTTCTTCTTCAGGACCTAGCCTGACTTTTTCAAGTAGTAATGTAGTTAGAATAGACCTAAACTTCAATTAGAGTCACTTACTGGAGTGATTTTTTTTTTTCTCCCATGGGTAAAATGCTCTTTCTGAAGCTATTAAAAAATCTGTGTTTTGCCCTTGCAGTTCATAGGAGTCAGAAGCCCCCATTCATAATGTGCATAAATGCTTGTAATTGTAGCAAGACATCGACATTTCTGTTTTACCTTTGCAAAATGAAAGAATAATGCAAATGCACTTTTGCAATACTTACATCTTCGTCCCTATCAGTATAATAATATAATTAAAAGATCACTGGTATCTATAGAATGACTAGAGGGGTCTAAAGGGTGCATTGTCAGTGTGTTTCACATATATTTGATGTAAAGAGAGGCTGAGCTTCAGAAATCTTGAACTCTATCTGAAATCTGGGAGACCACTTATGTGAATGAATTCCTCTATACTTTAATTCCAAATGTGGCTTTTTTTTTTAAAACCATCTCCACTGAACTAGTTGAAGTCTTTGTCGTTTCTCCTCTCCAGATCTTTTGTCCCTGGCCCCCTCCTTTTATACTTAAGTCTCCTCATTTGAAAAAGTTCCATTCCCTTCTGCACAATCTCCTGCTTATGATCTTGCTGCCTCTCTGTCCTAAGCCTTCTCTCAGTAAATCCCATCTGCATCCCATCAGTATGTTGTCTCATTTCCTTATGCGATCTTTTGCTTTTTAGTATTAATCTTTCTCATGTTCTTCACTTCTGCTGATTCCAGAGCTCTCTCCATGGTTCTCTCAGCAGGCCTGACAACATTTTCATCACCATTCCTAATTTTTCTGCCCTCTTAAGTACACAGAAGTTAAGAGGGGTGTCCACCAGGCTTTCCTTGGTTCCCATTTTGTCCTTCCCATCTTTCTGTAGTATTCCTTTATGTCTCCTCTGCCCTGGAGTTGCACAGCATGCTTTTCTGTACTGTTTATGGCTTGCAGAGAGTCGCTGAGACATGGGAACAATCCTTTCCATGCTCTTGCCTCAGAGGATCGGATCTGAGCCAGATGTTACTGGCAGCACTGAGAATGGCAGTTGTGGGTTAAGGCCTTGTGAAGCCTGAGCTGAACCTTGCAAAGGACCATTGCTAGAAGATCCTATTGAGGACACATGAATTTGGAGGGTTTCTCTTCCCCCACACACCACTGTGGTCAGAAATAGGGGAATTTACATTAAGGCAGCAAAAGGCATTTCTCTGAGAAACAAAGTCTCCATTATGCTTGGATCTGCTGCTGTCTCTCCCTGAGACGTGAGGATATGGTTCATGTCCCTGCTAGTCAGCCTGGGGGTGCTTGTCTTCTCAGGGGAAAGGTCACCAAAATTTTTCAACATGAGCAAAAAAAGGCATTCTTTCTCAAAAAGCCTCAGGGGAATGGCTTTGCTGAAATCTCCTAGAACAGCTCATCAGGGAGGCAGGTTTCTGGCATGGAAAGCTTCATCTGAGGTGAGCACGTCTGTTGGAGCTATATACCCCTTGTGGGGTGGGGACAAGCCTTGCAAGGGGAAATGTTGGATGTTTGAGGTAGATAGTGTTGGGGCACCAGTGATGAAGGGAAGCCCTTCTGAGAGGAAGTCGGTGTCGGAATGTTATTGTTCCCTGTTTCCTGTCTCCCAGTGCTGCAGCTAGAGGACGTCTCCTTCTGTGTTTTAAGCAGTTAGTTAAAAAGAACACTCTGAAGACTGCAGTGTGCACATTGTCACTTGTGATGTGTTAGTAAAAGCATAGCTGCTTGTGCTCTGGGTCTGCTGGGTAGTGTAGCTCTGAAAGTTAATTCTTTGTTGATTCAAAACCTGTACTCAAAATTCCAGTAGAGCTGAGACATCCCATAATGTTTGTTCCCACATTATAGTTAATTTCAACACGTGACCTCTTTTTCTATGCTTGCTAGCCTGCATACCTGAGAAAGATACCTTTGGATTGCTGACATAAGTTGCATGTGAAAATTTGGATAAACAATTTAAATTACATGAAAAATATTATGTTTTGTATATACGTAGTATGATTATGCAACAATGATAAGTTTAACTGTGATTAGTATTTGTTAAATTTTTGAGCTGAACTTTCTCACTGCTTTTCTTGTATCCATGAAGAAAGAGCAGTGTCAAATTCTGATTGACCTCCTTAAGGGAAAGCTTGGCTTAAAAGCAAGGGAAGTTTTGTCCAGTAATACTGAGATATGACAGCTGAAACTGAAGCATCTCAGTACATGTCCAAGAGGCCTTGAAGTTTTTGAAATTTAAACAGAGCAATATAAATCAGAGCAGAAAAATGTTCCACTTAATTAATTTGTAATGAATTTGTAAGTAGGTTTATTAGAGGGCAGTAGTGTTGTGTTTTGTTTCTGGAGTTGCTGTTTATGAATCAGGACCAGTGCAGGCTGCTGAGAAGGGAGGTAGTCAGGAACCCCACAGGATGAGTTACCAAACAGGTGTAAATAGCTATTCTGGCTACCCTTAAGTAAATTGGACTTCTTTCTTCTGATGCATTTCAGGGATAGTTCAGTTTTCCCTGTGGACTTCTTCCTTCCTGTATGTGAGCCATATTAAACATCCTTAAGAAACCTAAAGTAGTGGAAGTATACACAAACTGGGTTTTGTGTTTGTGTCTTAAATAGTTTTAGATGCGGTTGTTTCTGGGACTCCAAGATCTTGAACAAAAGTGTTTTGCCAGCTACATATGCTGTAAACTCCTCGTCATGTGTGCCCTTTAATGATGCCTAACAAAAGCAAAGGCAAAACCCAAACCTCACTTTGCTTCTGGGCAGGATGGGAATGGTTCTGGGTTTTGGAAAAAGAGGTTTTATAGCTGTACAGTAGGAATATCATGTGTTGTGGACAGTCAGAAGTAACCTAATAAACAACTTGTGCAGTGTAAGCATCTGCTTATGCTGTGGCATGAGCAGGGAGCTGTTTGTAAACTAACTTCACAGGAAATACACAAAGCCAGGGGTAAATATACTGATGCATGGTTTTTCTTATCTGCATCATCTCTACTTCGGTTTTACTTCTGCTGGCAGCATTCATAAATTTCTTTCATTCAGCATGTTCCCAAGTACTTGAAAGACACTGAATAAAATGTCATTGCTGCCTTCTGTTTCCTTCACCTGTACTTTGCATCCAGTTCTTATTTTACAGCTACATTGCAGAAACTTGCTGGGACAGAGGCTGTCTTTGTCAGGTGACTGCACAGCTTCACTGGTTGACTGGGACTGCAGACGTTAAGACAGCACAAATGTATAACCACAGCTTTGGGTTTGTTTTAAGGTCAGCTCTGTGTTTGGACAGCACAGAAGGGTGAGTTACACTGCAGTAATAAATGAGCTGTCTATAAATGTACAGTGAGCCTTTCTTAAGCTGTGGGTGGGAGAGAAGCAGCAGGGAGGGCTGCTGCTCTTCCAGGGAGCCACAGAATTGCCGAAAAGCCTGGCTGCTGTTGCTCTTGTCCTCCCTTTTCTGGCAGCAGGGCGTAAATCATTCGACCGTGCTGTCTGCAACCTCCTACCCACTTGCTGAATGTGAATGAATATAGATTAAAGGATGAAAGTTAATCTTCTGTTCCAGAAAGCTTTATTCTTTTGGGACCAGGGAGGCAAGGGGAAGATGTAATTTAAATATGGAGTGTGCCATTTAACAGTGCTGGTGGCAGCCCGGGGACTCCAGGATTGAAACGTCCTTCCTGTGACTGCACTGAGACTGGAGCAGAGAGTTGTATCCCTGCCTAGAGGGATGCATGGAGCCCTTCTGGGATTCAGGAAGTAACAAAAGAGAGGTCTGTTCACCTCTGCCCTCCGTCTTGTTGTTGCTTACTGGCCGTGGATAAGGAGCTCCGCAGAGCAGAGCTTTACAAAAGTTTATAGAGTAGGCAGGAAAACTGTGAAGAAGAGGACTGAGAGATGAGAGGCAGGGAGAGGAAGTATAGTTTATGCTGCAAAATTTTCAGTAAACATTACAGTGGTTTGATGAGATTATACCTTTTTTGCAGAATGGTTGGGATTTTCTGTAAAGAAATTTCATCATGTGGAGGTGATATCTTAAAGGCAAAGACATTTCTGCTTTTCCAGCAAGGCCATAGTTTCTGGAATTTTCTTTGTGTATTCCAGTTTCTTTGTGTATTTCCAGTATGGTTCATGGAAACATTTGACTACTTTTAAAGTTGTTATATCACTGTTATTAAATATTACTTGTCAGTGAACAGTGTTCTAGTAATCCATGACCTTTAAGCCTGAATGCTTAACAAACCAAATAGTAGTCTCTCCCTTTTCTGCTCTTACCACTCCAGCAAATTAAGGTGTGGAGGTAACTTTGATTTTTCCTGGTTTCATGAGCAGACCATTTTGCAAATAAGACACTTTAACAAAGTTTTTCCTTGCAAACCACCCACTGTAAAGTTCCATTTCATTGCTCTTCGTATATTCACAAGAAGAGCCATCCAGAAGTCTCTGGTAATCATGTGGTTACTAAGGTTAAGATAAATGTGTGTTTAGGATGTGTGCAGATTTTCTCCATTTTGCTGGGTTTGCATTTTCATTCTTTGGAAAACAGACTCTTTCAGTTTCCCTTCTTGTGTTTTAAAATAAACATTTCTCTTCTGGAATGTCTCATCTAACTTGTAAGCATATTGAGATCTCTTTTAGAAAATGTTATCATTCATTTGCCTTACAAATTGGGGAAAGTTTATTTAACAGGGCAAGGGTCTACACCACAAGGCTCAGGTTCTTTTCCTGGGTGATTTGTATACTGGAAGGCCAAATATGCCTTAATAATTCTCAGTGTCTTGTTTGATTATGGTTCAATAATCTTATAATCAGACTGACTGAAGTGTGTTGTGAAAAATAATTTATAGATGCCCTGATGAAGTTTAATTATTTTTTTAAATTTATAATTACTAAGCACTTCCAGCTGGTACTTTTTTGAGTAAGATTGAGGTTATTGAATGATGATGGCGATTGACACCAATGCTATAGATCTAGAAATCTTTATAGCACTTCATCTGCCTAGTAACCTCAAACTAAATGACATCCTAATTACTATTACTGCTGATAATATTACTATTATTATTTTAATTTGGCTGTTTTCATTACTGTAGCTTATTTCTTCTATGTTTCCTTTTAACTTTAGAAAGGCATTACATGAGGGCATCACATTGCTCCTTAATGACATGTCAGTAAACTACTGATAGCATTTGTAATCCCGTGATCTCCACCTGTGCTCTGAACTTGCTTCTTACCACACCTCTGAGCAGCAATTTTGAGGGCCAGCTTCTGGGAAAAAATCTTGTAGCTGTGATGTGGCAGTGGGTGCTGGCTGATAACTGAAGATTAATGTGGGACATGGTTTTAATCAGTGGGTTTCAACTTCAATAAGTTAGTGTGCTGAAGTGTCTAAGTGGGGTTTCATGTGAGTTTCTGTTCTGGTGATTTACCCATAATCATCTTTACAGATGTTCGACCATTTACAGGACTTGTCTGTGTACAATCCATCAATCAGAGTTTCAATCTGAGTGCTTTTAATGCATCTCTGTCAAATTACAGTTTCATTTAATTGACAGTCTGCCCTCCAAGGTGTCTTTTTAAGATGGGAGATTTTAGCATGGAATTCCTGCAGTTGAACAAGGGAATATTATTGAACTCTGACTGTGTTTCATTAGAGCAAAAATTCACTACAACAAAGAAGGCAAAAATCCATGAGAACAGTCCATCCAGGCAGGCTGACAGTTCAATGCTGGATCAGCTGGTGTCAGATTTTGACCCTCCCAGAGAGCTTTATAGGCACAGCATTCATGCTAAATCATCTCATGGGACACAAGAAGAAAGCATATGCTGGACAAAAAGAAATTACATAAGACCCTCAACTGGTGGAATAGGACATGTGCGTCCTCCCACCCCAATCCTAGAAGAGAACTGTGGGACAGAGCTGGAAATTGACACAGGCATCCTCTGACACTGGGGCAGGGGCAAGAGGATGTGCAGAGCTTGCTTTAAAGGCTCAGGCTCTAAAGCAGAGAGGGGGAACCCACAGCTGCAGGAAGCTGTTCTGCTATCTCCCAGCCATGCACGCTGGCGAGGCAATTGTCCTTGCCCAGGGCCCCGGTGAATGGATTCAGTGCAACAGAGTGTTGAGGGACCTCTCACTGACAGTTTTCCAGGGCAAATTCTTTAGTTCATTTCCTGAGATTAGCTGTGCCCTGACAGCTTGAAGTCCTGTGACAAGATCTCCTGACTGTTAAATTGTTGACATTGATGTGCCCTAGAAATTTCCAACTTTGTATACAACTGTGCTTATCTCATGTCTCTGATTCATGTCTACATGGGCACAACTGTTCAAAGGCAGCCTAAACCAAAGAAAGAGTGTGTTTTCAAGGTGCAAGGCATAGTGTTAGGACTCAGGAATCTCTCACTGCTAATTTTGGCTGACACATAACTCCCCCTGTGGCTTTCCATGCGTGCGGATGAAGCCAAGGGGACCTACCAGAGGTCACTACATCCAGACCTTAGTAACTGCAAATGGGACAGTGTTTTAACATCTGTAATATAGGCGAGGAAGTTGATTATCAAAAATCTGTCCCTCAGGAATAGCTATATAGGAAAAAAAATTTTTTTTAAAATTCACTTTTCCAGGTAAAATTTAAGTTAATACTGTTAACCTCACACAGTTAGGGGTTTGTAAAGAAGCTAAGTGTAGGGAGATCTCTGTCACGATCACCTTACTCTGCAATGTTAAACAGTGGAAATAAAACTTACATGTGCTTTCTCTATTTTTAGTCTTTCCTCATACCATGTTCTCACGAGTGCTCCCACCACCAATCTTTGCCCTTCCTACACGCAGTCAGTCAGCAGAGTATCGTCTTACCGTGTCACGCTTTATTGCCGCTACCCGCGGGCTGCGTGTGAGCCAGCTGCACGTGTCAATTGGCACTTCCCAGGAAGCTGGCTGGAAGCACAGGTGAGCTCAGTATGGATCCTCCACCATCCGCCCAGGGAGAGGACTGGTGCTGGTGACGTGGCCTCCTGCCAGCTCAGAGACTCAGCTCTTCTGCAGGGATATCGGAGAGGAAAGAAATCAATCACAAACCACATCTAGTGTCAGATTGTGTAAGGCAGATGGGTTATCTTGGCTGCTCCCATGTGGAGGGGGGCTGGCTGTCGGTGCTGGGAGGTCTTCTTCATGTCCTTTTACCTTGGTGGCAGAGTTAGTGCTCTCCAGGCATGTCCTTGGACGTGTAGGTGTGTTCTCTGAAGCCCACCTGCAAGGCCTGGCATGCCCATTTCCCACAGGGCAGAGCTTTGCTGCTGCTGGCAAGTGCCAGTCTAACATGCAAGGTACCGAGAGAAATAAAGCAAATGGAAGAGGTGAGGAGGAGGCACAGAGAGCACAGCTTTCTGCTGAAGGGAGCACAGGAGGCTGTGTCTCCAAGTGTGTGTTGTCCTCAGAAAGACCCTGGCTTAGGCTGTTGGTCAGTGCAGGACTGTGCTGTGCCTTAGTGGCCATAGCCCCAGGTAGGAGCTGGTCTTTCAGACCTGTCTGTGCTTTGGTCTATGTGAGGTTTTTCCAGCTTCAGATGTCTGTGTAGAAAACCCCACCAAACACCAGTAAGTAGAAGGACATGCTCACAGAAGTTTTCTTTTTTATTTAGGTTTCTGGGTTTGCTTGTAGTGACTCTGTAGTGTGGACAGTGCAAGCATTTTTAGGTTTCAATCCCTTGGACTCATATAGTGAAAGAAACCAGAGCAAGATAGCAAAGTATGCTTAGTATACAAATGTACATTGCCTTTGCAGAATGCAGCAGTACCTTAAATATTGAAAAGAGCTGCAATGAACTGTCCTGACTAAAATTCATCATCCTTGGCCACCTGTTGTGTGGATAGCATGCTATTCTTTGAACCACAAGGCATTCAGAGTATGCTGCTATACATGCTGGATAAATTAAAAAATAAAATAAATAATGGAGAAAAAAATAATAGAAAAAAAAATCAGGCAAAAGGTGAATTGGTGAACATATTGCAGTTAACTGTAAATTAGCAGAATAAGCACTGGGAAGCATTTCATAGTGTCTATTCTAATCTACATCTGATGCCCAGTTTTCTTAGTTTACAAGTGTGTGGCTAGTTTGGGCAGCATGGCTCAAGCTAGCAGGCTACAAATAGGATCCATTCTGTGGCATGTTTTCTTCCTGGCCTGCAGCCTTTTCCTCCAAGTGGTGTGGAAGTAGTGCTTAGGTGGCTAAGGCTGCTGAGCTGTTTCAGTGGTTCCTCTTCTGCACAGCCATCTGCTTTTGGATAGAAGGGAGTTGGGAAAAACATATGGCCATGAATATGGGGTAGTACCTAAGAGTAAAATCTGCTTTACTGGTAGGTCTAGGGAGTATCAGAGAACTGGGGGTCTGAGTGATGCTGTGGCACTGCCTGGGTCATTTCCTGCTTGATTTAATATTACCAATCCCTCCTCTGTCTGCAACACTACTAGAAGCCACTGAAGTTTTGATAAATACCTGGTTTTAAATATTTTTAGGTCAGAGATGGAGGTTTTATGATGTAAGTCCTGAGTTCTTGAACCCAGAGTGTGTTGCTGAAATCAGAGACATAGGGCAGCTTTGCTTTCTCCTGCAGCTTGTTTAGGCATTAGAAAGCAAAATTTCCAAGTGGATAGAATAATTTTTTGATTATTTTTTGGTATTGATATTTAATCACATTTTCAGTCCTGTGTGCCTTGTGTATCTGCGTCTTGGCAAAGGTGTACCTGTGCAACTACACTGCTCATTTAACAATTTTGCTTATCTTTTGTGATATTTTTATATGCACACTCCTGCCCTGTAAAGGGATTACTGAGAACTTACATAGTATGTATGTTTCTTGCAGAGCAGGATAAAAATGGATTCTCATTTTACATGGCAGTGTGGTTTTATGCCCATTTTTTCAGAATTACTATGTTAATATTAGTGTTAATATTATCCCTTTTAATGTTTAATTTTAACATTACCACAGTAAGGGCTGATTTATACTATAGATAACTTCAACAATAGATGAAGTTTTTAAAGTTAAGTGTGCATATGTGTTCCAAGGAAAACTGGGGTAGCTGGATGCAAATGTCCCACTCATTGCATTTGGTTTCTTAAGTTTGGTCATGGAAAACATTAATCAATATCTGAATATATTTTTGCTCATTTTGTGCTTTTCTTGACAGTTTTCTCTCATTTCTGATTCATATAATTATATTTTTTAGCCTCCAAGGTTAGTGTTTTCATAATTTTATTCCTCTAGAGATTTTTTTTTTGTGATTGTGGAAGAGGAGATGGTAGTTAGGGTATGCAGCTTCTAGCAGACATTCCTTCTGAAGGATTTGGCATGATGAAAGACACATGGGGAGAACGTCAAACCCGGCAAGAAAGGCAGGGCAGTCTGGCAAGACTCTCCCAGTTTTTGGAGAGTTTCAAGGAAAAGGGAGGGGGAAATTGTGCAATTCCATGAAAGCAAACCATGGTCCATAAATCAATCTAAGGAGACAAACATTTGTGAGGAGTTTTTTTCTCCTATAAAGTAAGCTAGATGTTGATGCCATAACTGCAGAGAAGCAATAAAAGGCAAAGGTTATAAACAAATCTTTCGGTGCCGACAGAGGGTTCATAGATGCTGACAAGAAACAAATAAAGTGAATAAGGCCAGTACTCTGTTCTGATAAATTTCATTGATTTCTGCACCATGTCATTACATTTGCAGCCTGCTCTGTTATCTTGTAGCTCCAAACCTTTCATTATTGCTCCAGATGATAACAGCTGTTGATACACTGCAGTGACTACCATGGGGGTAAAGTACCATTTGCTAAGAAATAATTAGGAAAACCCCCACGTCTGGGTAGCTTTGATCTGCCTGTGGTGTTGTCCTTGCAGAAGACATTACAGGCCAATTCTGCATCTGTTTCCTGGATGAGTTCATGAAGCCTTTATGAGAGCACACGTGCCCTATAAAGCAACATAATCAGACAGGTCCCACTGGCTGAGCCAGTGCAAGCAGTATGCTTATGTGCAGGGCCTGACCTGCGTGACACCAATGTGTTAGGACTGTCCATAGTCCACCTTTTTCACAAAAACTTGAATATCTGGAGCTTTTTGCTGTGTCTATCTGCTTACACCAATAACAGCAACGTAAACGTCTGCAGTCTTTAGTAATACTGACAAAGTTAGAAAGCTAAACCAGGACAGCAGTCCCCAAATTGTGTCATTTCCTAATAGTACGAGGTGAGGTATAAGGTAACTCTGAATCCCAAGCATTTTGAACAAATAACCATCTTGCCTTACGCTAGGGAAGCACACATCCACCCAGTTGTTTCTGGTTTGTTTCTGATCTGAGGCTGGATGAAGAAGGGGGCCTGAAGCACAGTTTGAAGGAACTTCTAGCAAAAGGGAGCACAGACCGTGGGTGTGTGGTGTACGTAGACTGATACTGACATATGTTACAGGAGTGTAGGAAAACTGCCAAAGCACCTGCAGGCTGCTGCTTGGCAGCAACATTTGAAAGGTACCTGGTTCCCTCTTTCTTACTAATGGTTGGTAAAAGACTGAGAAGTGTATGTATATGTGGAGGAAAATCAGGGTAAGAGAACAAAAGGAGCAGAAAACCAGGTCATGCATTTAACACTGTCTACAATACTGGAAATAACTGTGGACTGTTTGTTATTTTGAAGAAACGCAAGCTCCAGCTATGTTGAGATGAATGAATTGGAAAGGAACTCCTCTTTATTCATTAAATGTTCTGTATGGAGTTACTCAATGTAGGCTTTCCATTCCTCTGCAGCCCAACCTTGTCATATCAGCTCAGGTGCTTTGGTGTCCCTGCAGTGCTAAAAATGTTTTCAGAGGATCACAATTCCACTGGAGCTTTTCTATTCTTTGCTTTGATATAATGAAGAGTTGTCTCTGGCCAGAAAAGGTTATTTGTTTAATACTGTTACTGGAGTAGACTGGAATATATTATCTGCTTCTGCCTTTGACCCAATGTACTGCTTGCTGCAGTCCTGTCTGCCTCACCATCCTGAACCTTTTTACTCTTCTGCAGCTTCTGAGTATAAATAAAAAGCTGAAGTTCAGGGAACCTGTGGATGTGATTCCAAAGATTTCCGGCGCAAATATATTTCAAGGTCAGGTGTGGGCTCTGAGGCTGCTGCCAGCCGGGAGGGAAGGTAGAGTAAGTTCAGATGCTATCACAGGAGAGATGACACGGCTCTCCAGGGACTTGCCTGCCTACTGCCACTCGTTGCTCTTCTTAAAGACACTGGGGTTACCTTGAAATAGACTTACTTGCTTTGCCCCAGCAAAAAATACTGAGTTTTGGGGGTGATGAGGGCTACCTTTAACTGGCGGTGATGATGGAGTGTGGATTATTGTTAGGGGGAGGGGACAGGAAATTCTGCTGATACCTAAACCTGAATCTTGGTTACACCTCTAAGTTTGCTAAAACTACTTCAGTTGAACATAAGGATATGGGCATGGAGGCTTAAATGCTGTAATTCTTAACCTTCCTTTTGAGGACACCTAGAAACCAAAAGTCAGATCCTTGGCTGATTCAAACCCTTTGTCTTCTCAGAATTTACACAGAGAATAACTCTTGGCCAGTGTATGTGTTCTATAATACCTTTTTCTGTAGGACTCTGGAACACAGTTATATCTTAGAAGTTTGCATGGTTTTGTTGGCATTTCGCAGGGTTCCTTTCCTGCAGCACCCTGGAATGCTGTGTTGCTTTTGGGAGGTTGCCACACCACATTGTCTAGCCACAGGCTAAAGGATTTTATTTATTTTTATTTCACATTGTTTCAGCTGTTTTCACTTTTATTTCCATACTCCAACAGAATTTCTTCATGAATGTGGCAGCACATCAGGTTTCTTGTTTCATGAGCTGTAGTTAAATAGCCTGCTGGATTTGTTTGCCCTTATGAGAGAGTTTTAATACTGTAGCAGCAACAGGAAAAAAGGTGACATTGAGCTCTTATCGAAGTGAGGGAAGAGGTGGGAAAGTTGTTCTCCCAGAACACTGCTGATCTGAGCTTTTTCTAGCTGTGATGTTCTTATTCAAATAAAGTCCCTGGATGAGAGCCTATCAATCCTGTAAGGGCAAAAGGAAATTTTTGCTAGAGTATACAGCAATGTAACTTGCAGTGTAACTCTGTGCTTGGTAAATTGCATGGACATAGATCCTTTGAGATCTGTGTTCTACATATTCTGCATTCTTCAGTAACCATGATTTTTAAAAAAGTAATTTATTCAGTGGTTGCTTTTCTGAGACTCTCTTGCTTGCGTGCTTTCTGTTCTTCATTATATAGCTTTCCTGTTTCTAAGACTGCATTAAATTACATTCTTCATCGCTTACATTTTTTTTTGTCTTTGAGCCAGCCAAATGATCAATTACTGTCACTGTGAATGAAATTTGAAAACATTTGTTTATCAGTAGTGAGAGAAACATTGGCTGTGCCGTCTAAAAGGTATAACTTAGCTTTCAGCCTTTTGTTATTTGCTTGGTTTCAGGGAACAGATAAGTATTGTTACCGTTCATAATAGAGTGACTGTTCTCAGAAGGGCTGCTGAAGGCTTTATTGTAATAATAAGGTGAAACTGATATTCAGAGACTCATCTTTGCACAATAAAACATAGTTCTGTTTACTCATCTAGGAAAGGAGGAAATGTCTGAAGACGTCCCTCTCATTTCTCTTGTAGGATTACCTCGACTGTATCACTGATCAGACCAAGCTCTCCCTGGGAACAGAGGAGCGATCAGCCCTGTTTGGAAACATTCGGGATATCTACCATTTCAACAGGTAAATTCATTTTTAACTAAATGGAAACATTTCAATAGCCTGTGTTAACAACAGGGAGCAAACCAGCCAAATTCTCTCTTATCCCTCTTAAACAGCCAAGACGTATAAATCGAGAAATTATCTGATTTTAATTCTAAGCAAGGTTGGTTTGCTGACACCAGATTTTTTAGCTTTTTATTTGATGCACCAAGATGGTCTCCATGTCCTTTTTTTGCTTTTATGCTGGGTATTTACGTGAATGTAAGCCTAACCTACTCTGTGCTTTAACTGAGCTTAATGGAAGACGCTGTAAAAGAAATTCTTGCCTTAATGAAGAGATGTTTTATTCCTACTATATCAGCTCCTTTTGTGTACCTATGTACCTCACCCAGATCTGGCTTTTGTAGTGCTTTATGCTATTAGGTAGTCCCTGAATTAATTTCTCAAAACTGTATTCAAGTACCTTCCTTTAATTGAAGTTTTTTGTTCAGTGTCTTTGCAGCCTTCTCTAAAACTCTGCAGATGGAATTGCAGTGTGTATTGGGAGCCTGAAGTAAAATGTCTTGCTTGCATAGCTCGTGCCACATTGTGTGGGATCTCAGTATCTGCAGTTTGAGGAGCATGCTACAGCTACTTCTGTCTGAATCCTGTTACTATAAAAATTATTAACTTAGTCAGCATTTAAGGAAAACCTGACTATTCAACCAGTGCAGGAAATATCTTGACATAACGTTCCCACATCTTTTATATACCAATACTCCTATAAAAACTCTCTTAGCTTTGCTGTAGTTGACAAAACATCTCCCAAACAACTGTGTTCTTTGAAGACCAACAGATAATTTAATTGAATCAAAGGAGGATTCTGAAGTGCAGTACTTGTGTCAAAGATCATCTTCAATGTTTTTCCATCATCATGGGAAGTTACTTTTAAGGGCTTCAACTGCTGGGATTGCTGTTTAGTGTCAAAGGAAAGACTGAAAATGGGTCTATTCAGAATTTATGGACAAAGATGAAATCTAAAGTCTTTTCCTGAAGCTTAAAATAGCTACTGCAGGGTAATGGAAATACGCTTAACTAGAAAGATGCTGTGTCCTTCTTCAGCTACAACAACTGACTTTACTGAATGTCTTAACAGCTGGAAAATACATAGTGGGAGCATGCTAAAATAGGCTCATGGACTGCTTTAGAGCCATGAGACAATGATTGTGAGCTTACAGATTCCCAGTGGTCACAGAATGGAAAAATACAGTCCTGGCCATTATATTTTCTGATCCTTCAAAAGCTAGAAAAACAAAAGACTTGATATCTAGGATGCATTTATGCCAGCTTCATTGCAAATATTGCCTACTAGAAATACTTTCAAATATGATCAGTTGTTATACAGAATTACTGAGCTGTGCAAACAAAAGAAAATTGCAGCAGTTGAAAAAAAAAAGTGGTTTTGGCAATTTTAGAGATAGATATGTTAGAATGGCTAAAACTTACTGGAAAGTTGTCCAAAGTATCTAGTAAATTACTAATGTATTTCAGGCCTTCTGATATAAAGTTCTGCTTGGAAATTGTGAGTTCTTAAAACTGAACACTCACTGTAGATCCCAATATAGCTTCAAGGATTAAGTTTACTCATGTGTGAAATTTGGCATGTAGCTTTTGAGTCCTAAACATACTCTAGAGCCTTTTTTATTTATCCTTAGCTTCAGAAAAAGGTCCACTTGGCAGTTCTATGTTAGTAGTTTCAGATGTTTTTTGTGAGCATGATTTTACAGATTTAGAATTACCTTGTTTTTCTCAACTTTGAATTTGACCAATAATAATAAATCAATAATCAAAGGTTTCAGTCTGAGTTTTTTTCAGACTTGCAGATCTGAGAGATTTCATTTCAGTGAATGGGAATTGCTCTCAGCTAAACTACTTAGGATTTTCAAGTGTTGTGTTGAATGGCAGAAATGGTGGTCATCATGGTAACTGCTAGCTACTGCATGATTATGATCTCTTTTTGAAAAACTATTTCTGAGTTTCATAGTGGTAAGGTCTGGCTTCTTCTGAGGAGAAGCCATCATAAAGCTTCATCAAAAAATCAAAGCATCCTAAAAAGGCATTGTAATAAGACTTTCATTCATTTGACTTGAAAAGATAACAAATGCACTGTATGCAAAATTGTCAGTCTTTATGCTTCCCTCTCTCATCCCAAAGTAGTTAGCATTAGCTCCCAATGATGTTCATACAGATTCAGGTTTTCCCAGCCCATAGTAACCCACGCTCTGTAGCTCAGTGTGGTGTTAACTGGCCCTGGCTCCTGTGTCATGCTTCAGTCTGAATCATGTTAGTGATCCAGCTGAAAGAGCAGCGAGCTCCTCCAGCAGTGCTCGCTCTGCTCCCTGCCTGCCTGGCTGGCACAAGCCAGTTGCAGAGGCCAAGAACTGTGACGAGCAGAAAACCTCTGGATATTCAGGTGAACAGGACCAACACTTTTCTCTATTGTTCTTTCTGCCTCCTGCCAGGTACTTAAACATAGCCTACAATAATAGCCATACTTTTTCACATCGTCTTGGTATTATAGGAATTTATTTCAGATTTTCAGAATGCCTGAGCATGACCGTTTTGCTGTTTTTACAGTGGCAGACTGCTCTTACCAATCCTGTTCTTACCATCCAGATGAGACAGAACAGAGTGCAGTGTAGGTAGCAAACTCTTTCAAAAACAGCCCTTACACTCTGGGCTTGTGCTGAAGACACAAACCACTAGTGTATTGAACGCATACACGTGGACTCAATTGCATGAATATATAAAATCTTTAAGTGTTCCTCTTCTCTGTCATGAAAGAGAAATTATGTGGTTTTATTGGAGACCAGTAGGAATAAAATGACAGTCCAGGTGCTACGCTGTTTTTACAGTGGCAGACTGCTCTTACCAATCCTGTTCTTACCAGAATGACAGTCCAGGTGCTAAGTACTTTAGGAGAATGTCCGACTGCTAGACAGCAAGAATCCTCTGAGCCTGTTTGGCATGTTTGATGTTATTTCCAAAACTCGCGTATGGGACACAGTCAGTCAGTATAACTGATGGCTGTGGTCACCATTGCTACAGCTTGCTTCTTTTGCTGGTGTACATGAGCTTCGTGAGGGTGGGGTATCAAACAAGGGTCATATTTTTATTCCTGTTTTGATGAAGGGAGAAATTGAGGCATAGAGGTTAAATTGTCACTGTACAAAGTGACTTAGTGACTGCAGAACCTAAGGTCTTTGCCTGTCTTTGTTTCTTGTGACTGCATGTTGATTTCTCCCTTTCCTTCCTTTAGTAATTAGAGAAGCAAGGAACGAGTCAGGAAACTCTTCTGGTTTACTCTTTTTTGTACATGCAGAGGAAAATTGTGTCTGCTTACAGGGGAAAAGGGTAGATCCCTAGATACAGGCATAGGAACTCTTAGGCAAAACTTGTTCAGGGAACCAGCTGTGAATTGGGAGAAAAGTGGCCCTAAATGGAAAATCATCTGTGGGAGTGTGTGTGTGTA
>NW_024523648.1:8579282-8605585 GCF_017590135.1 Pyrgilauda ruficollis
GGGGGGTGGGGGAAGAGGGTGAGGAGGAGGAGGAAAAGAAGAAAATTCTTTTAGAGTACAATTTGGCAGAAAACTCAGTTTCTTCTCTCGTTTTTCTGAGCATGTCCTTCAGTAAGACTGAAAACTCTTTGGATCAAGGATATAACCTGTGAAGTTTTCTTCTTATACTTGAACTCTTTCACTGAATTTACTTTCAAGAACTGAGTTTAATTCAACAGCAAACAGGCTCCGTTACTGCTTTGCTCCTGGTCAAATGAATTAATTTTCTCTTTGGCATGTAAAAATTATAAAATCCTCTCAGGTGTTGTTTTTATGCATGTAGAGCATATATGTGTATATATTCCCATACAGAAAACTTTTTCCAGGCTAACCATTTTATCTTCAATGAAGAAACACACTAAAAGTAGACTAATTTTCCTGAGTGAGCTTCATAACATTCTTCATGTATGAGAAATATGTCCCCAGTTCTCACCACTATTTTTGAGAGCAGTTCATCATCTCCCTTGGTCAAGTAAAGCTTGTAAAACATGGAAAGTCTTTACAGGACAGTGCATGTGTTCAGTGGCTTTTAAATTTTCTTAGTCAGTTTGTTAATTAGTTTTATGTCATGTTAGTTGATATACAAGGTACGCAACTGTCTGATTGCACCACTATGATTGTTGTTAAAGAGCTGTCAGTCACAGAGTCATGGAATAGTTTGGGTTGGAAGACACCTGTAAAGGTCATCTAGCCCAGCCTCCTTGCAATAAGCAGAGACATCTTCAATTAGATCAGGTTCCTCAGAGCCCCATCCAACCTGGCCTTGAATGTTTCTCGGATGGGACATCTACCTGAAGGAAGGGGCTCAGCTTTGCTTAGCAGAACAACCAATCTGTGGTCAACCTGATGGCTTGAATTTTGAAATAGTGGGAATACCATTTCCTTATAGTTCTTCTCTGCCTGAAAATAATTAAAAAAAAAAAAAATCAAAACAGTACCTGGCAGGGGGAAGGGGCATCAGAGGTGTTCTTGTTCCTTTTGTAGGACTCCCTGCATCATTAAGTGCTGTCATGAATAGCACAGCAGTGTCTGGTTCTGAACACACAATTGTGTCTAATCCAAGATGTGCCATAATTGTCTTACCTTGTCCTCTTCTTTGTTTTAGTGAACTTTTGCAAGATTTGGAAAACTGTGAAAATGATCCTGTGGCTATAGCAGATTGCTTTGTTTCCAAGGTAAGGCTGCAGCACCAGTTGCAGAGTGCTGTGGGGGAAATAAGATTCATTTACTAGTTTTTGAGACCTAATCCTGACAGCTTGTGCAATGTTAACCAAGAAAAGTCAGCAAATCTATGGATAGGGAAGGAATTTCTCTTAGTAATTGATAGGGACATGCCTTTGATTTGCATTTCTAAAAAATCAAGACAAAGGTGTAATTTTCTTCAATAAGTGTATCTGAGCTGGTGGAGCTGTTTATTGAGTTCATTTTTAGGATTTACTTTTTTTGGTCAGCTCTTACAGGGGCTCTCTGTTTTACTTTCATCTCTTAATGTAGGTGATCAAGTGGTACTCTGGTTATGCCTTGTCAGCTTAAAAACAACCAGAGAATAAAACTTGGCTGCATTCTTAAAAAAGGCAATAATATTAACACACAACATGTGGCCATATTGTTTTCTGAGAATTTTTCCTGAAACTCACAACTATACCTTAAATTTTCTTTTTAAATGGAATGGCCCAAAGTCTAGCCTTAAGATTCACATCCCGTTCTCTCTGTAATGCTTTGAATTTTCTGAACATTGACAGGGCACCTTGATTCTGTTGGGCAATACTGAAGCCAAAAATGTGGAGTATGGGAAGTCGTTAGATGCAGCAGAAATGCAGGGAAGAAGGTGACCTTCATTGTAGGAAACACAAAGAGCCAGCCAGGGAGGAGTGGCTATAATGAGTAGGACAACAAGAAATTAAATTATTTGGGCTACAGATGATGCTAGTTCACTGCGGACTTCACCAGAGACTCTACCTATGTCTTGAATCTGTAGAGCACAAATGTGTTAAAAAATAGTGCTCTCTCTGTGGTATTTCTGGAGGAAGGGAGATCATGTAGTTGTCTAAAGTTGAATAATCACTTTATAGGTGTGTGTGCCTTTTTGTATTAAAAAAAAAACAACAACAAAAAACAAAATTAAAAAATACAAACATGAAAAAACTCCAAAGAAACAAAAAAGCCAAAGGCTGTCATGTTTTATACTTTGTCCTGAACTCAGCATCGTCAGCACCAAGCACTCGATGTAATAAGTCTAACACATGGATTTAGGATTAACAGGACCACCCTCTCATTAATTCAGTCATTTGTTTGGCACTGTTGTGACATAAGGGATTTTATAGTAAATTAGAGTGATGATGCCAGCTAAGTGCTGCTGTTTCACCAGATCTCTTGGTTCAGCTGGGTTTGAGAAAGCTGTAATTTATCTAGTAATTGGTCTTTTGTAAGCACTGAGAGACCTTAGTGTTAGCACCACTAATGCAAAAGTAGGATGCATTTTTTGCCCCATTGCAGTGGGGTTTATGGCATGTTGTTATTCCTACAGGTAACCTGGATTCAATTGAATTGAAGGAGAGAGAGAATGGGATAAGGGCAGGTGCAAAGTCCCACTTCTGGAACAGGATAACCCTATGTGCCCACTGAGTCTGGCTGGCTAGAAAACAGCTTAATAAAAATGATCTGGGGTCCTGGTGGGCAGGAAGTTGTAAGTCAGCCGAGTGCCTGTGCAGTGACAGCCAAATGGGAAACCTTCAGGGTATTTACAGATTAAACAGTTTGGAGCTGGTAGATATTTCTGCTGGTATTTCTGCTTGCTTATAGCTGGGACCCTGGGACTGCCCCTGCTGGGATGCAAAACAGAGATGGTGCAACTGATAGTAAGAAGTCCAGGAAAAAATTGTATTCTCATTCAAATTGGCCAACTGAAAGGGTTGTCTGGTAGACTTTCTGGCCATTAGTTCCAAAACCCATCTGCATATCATTGCTTGTGCCTTTTGTTCCCTTGTCAAATGCTTTTAGCATTTGTATTATTGGCAGGCAACTGCCTGATGGCTCAGAAATTGCTAGAGATTGCAGTACAAACAGGCATTTTTTAGCTTCATCCAGACAAGTGCAAACACTTAAAAGCAAAGTCAAACAATACCAAAATACCCCACAGTTCTGGTTTTGGCCGTGAGGATTTCATTACAGCAACTGCTGACTGCCTTAACAAACTCCAGTTGTCCATTCTTGGTTGCTTGTGTCTTCCCAGGACCGAGAAGTGGAAATAAAACTGCCTTTTTTGGCAGCATGTGCTCCTTCAAGTCTTAAGGGACTTTGGCCATTTATTGTTTCATTGCTTGGAGTGCGTTAGATCTTCACTGTGAGTTAAGCACGGGGATGTTATCATGCTGAAGTCATAGCTCACAGCCTTAGCTAATGGATATAGCTGTGCTGGAGCTTCTTGAATGCTTCCAGTGGAGCTGTGCTTAGGTTACACGAGCTCTGGACCTAGTGCCATTTTTTCACCCATCTGTGAATAGGTGGGTAGGTGTTGCAAATCTTAAGGTATAACCAAGTTTTCACTCTAGTTACTGTGTTTGCTTTTTGCACTCTTAAGAAGCTCAGTAACTGCATAACGTAAAAGTTGTTTCTTTCTTAGGATTCATGTGAAATCACATGAAGTTGGTTTGCAGTAGAACAGAACAGTTATGGTTAAAATAACTCTGGATCTTGTTGTATAAAATGCTTTGTATTTGTGAAGACGTGGGGAGCTTGATTTTTGAAGTTTTGGATCATTCTCTTTGTACTTTGTTATTTGGTTTAGCTCAATAAAATTTCTTGTATAGCATATTATACTTCCCTCACACAATCACACATGACTGTGTTTCCTGTGTATAACTTTAATGCTTCTGTAGTAAAAAGCCTTGTAACTTTTAAGGGAAAGGATTATCAAAACACACTTCAGTGTAATTTGAACAAAAAAATACATCATTGCGGGTTTGAATCTTTATCTTAACATTTTTTGTGCTGAGGGCCCAAAGTAAATAGCCTCTAAAATGGCAGCTTTGATTTATTAACAGATTTCAGCAATGTTTTTAGTCTAAACTAGCCAGTAACATAAAACTCATTAACCAATAAAATAAAGATGCAAAGCTATGACTTTAAGGAAATGGAAATATTTAGTAGTAACTTACAACGTTGTATTGAATCCCTCTGCTTCCAAATATTTTAATACATTAATAACTCACAGGCAGATAGACACAAATGCAGAAAGGCACACTTATTTTAAAACCTGCTATCCAATCATGAATTGCAGTCTTTTTTTCTGCCTCAAGATGCAGATGGTGGGGGTATGGGTATTTGTTTTACAGTGTGGGATGGCTGCTGCATGGAAGTAACCTGCCTCTGAGGGTAGTGTTGTACTAGTTCAGTTTGTACCAGTTCTGATCCTCTCTCTTTGTCTAGAAGAACTATATTAGCACTAGATGTAAAAGTTCTTGGAGACATATGGTAACTAATTGGAGACTAATAAAAAGGTTCCAGTGCAAGCTTAGCTATGGCTTAATTATTCACACAGAAGACTGTTTGTAAGGGGTTTTTTGCCAGTCCAGTCTTTCATTTTCATAGCAATGATGCCAGTGTTAATTAGAAGATTGACTTCAGTATTCTGTACGTTTACATTTAAGTGAGTTGTTTTAAAGGAGAGCTGAATTCTGGCACATCGCTCTTCTCACTCAGCACCCCAGAAATTCAGAACATATGTTTTCTGCAAGGCACACTAACAGCTTAACCAGGGGGAAAGGGAGAATTACTTTAATCTAACATCTCATTAGTTATGAGCAAATCCAGGCAATTGGCTTCAGTTTGTACACTGACTCCACTCATTTTCTCAGTCTCCATTTTCTTTTAAAGTGCCTTTTATGGCTATAAAAAAGCACAGTGCACTAAGAGTAGAGGGAAGGTCTGGAATGTATGTAGAGGAGATGTGCAGTGAATTGATTCCAGTGTGAGGGATCAGTGTAAATATAGCTGGGGTCTGCTCACACTTGGCTTTGCTCTTGAGAGGTACTTCCAATCAGTGTGGACAAACTCTCAGCTTGAGTCTCAGGTTTTTGCAGCTTCTACCACAACAGCTTTGGGCCCCCAGATTTAAACTGATCCCTGGAGCAATTCCAATCTCCATGCAGAGATCAGTTTTAACCTGGTCTGAAGACAGTTGATGTGAACAAAACTATTTTCAAGCTGAGTAAGTTTAAGAATGTTGGAAGAAATACTGAAGAGCATAGCTGGTGTTTTCCTTATGTTGCGAAAGTAGTCAGAAAAATAATAAAACCATCTTGTTTTTTCTTTTGCTCCTGTTCTGAGCAGTGCACTTTTGTCAGGATGAGAAGAACTTCTCTTAGAAGTGGCTCTCTTGGCCACTTTCCCAACATGTTCACATGAATCCGGCTAATGCCTGGGCAAGGTGTATGGTGTTGATTCACAAGAGATCTGCAAGTTTGAGTGCGTATCAACAATCTCATCCTGGAGGCAAAACACATGTCCTTGACTTTCTCCTGGCACTATGCTCGCATTGCTCAGTAAAAGTAAATGCTCTCTGATGGTTCTGTGTGGTGAAATGAGCTGTGGCTCACTGGAGCGAGTACACACTTAAGTGCAGTGTGGAATTTGGTGTTATGTCTGTTCAGAAAGCAGGGGTGATAGTGAAACCATTCTTAAGGTTTAGAGGTATTGAGGGCATAAGAAACTATCTTTTGTTTTTACTACAAATTTGTTGCATTTAAAAACAAAAAAAAAAAAAAAACCCATTAAAAGTATTTCTGACCTTGTGTAAAAAAACCCCAAACCAAAAACCAAACCAAAGAGCGAGAGTGTGAAAAGGCTCCTGGGGATTTCAGACATGCTTTTGATTTTGAGGAGAATGTGCACACAGCCTCCTCTGTAACCCTGAAGTGTTTGGCCTTGTTTGTTTTACAGATAGTACTTTCATTGGTTAAAATTTTACAACAGATACTCTTTTCCTTTTTGTTTGAAAAGCAGACTAATCATGTGATATGAGCAGAATAAAAACATAAAAATGAATTGGCTCAAAATGTTCTTCACTCTGCTTATGAAGTAGTTCTATAAATTATATTATTCCGTTAAGATAGCTATGGGAATATATTAAAATTTATACCAAAATCCCCTGAATGAAAACTTTGAATATTAATATGCATATGTAAAATAAATTACATTTTTTCACCATACTGAATTTCACCTTAATGTTCTTTCTTAAGCACCCTGGCTTATTATGAGTGCTGGCTAGTTTGGTAGTGATTGCCAAGAAAATTACACAGTGTAATAGCTGTAGCTCTCTAAGGTTTGTTAATTCTTAGTTTTGAGGGGAGAGGGTTTGGAGCTATGTCTGGGCTTCCAGGCATGGACAGGAACTGCCTGTGACACAGGCTCACTACTTCTGCATGTGGATGTGGGGCATCGGTAACACCACCACAAAACCGAGCTGCCATGACAAAGTTAGTTCAAGTGTGAAAAACCAAGCTAAATTATTTAACTGTATTTGTATCAAGACTACTTTTAGTTAGTTTGTTGGTTTCTAAGAGAAGAGCAGTTTAATAAGCTTACAGCCCACTAGTGAGTAAATGGGGATCACAGTCCCCTGGGGAAACATTTATTAGAAGTTTGCTTGAGTTATTTTTCTCAGAACAGTGAATAGTGAAATCCAGTAGGACATACTGAAATGAATTGCAATGACTTGTACTCCTGCAGGGTAACATCTTACTTTCTATGGGGTCCTTATGGATCACTGCTCAGTGCAGAGATGAATGGCACAACCTGCTTTACCCTCGAGAGAGGGGGACGGCACCAGTGCTGTTGGAATTGGCAAAGGGCACTGCCTGGGATGGCTCTTTCTGATGAATAGCTGAATGAAAAACAACCAAACCCCAACAGTGAAAAACAAAAGCCACAGCCTGTGTCAGCCCTCTCCCCAGGGGTGGTGTTCCTCAGAGCACTGTGCCTTCTGTGAATGCAGATGTTTGGTCTTGCCATTCACCAGCAATGATGCCTGGGAGACAGCCCCTCGTGGAGCACAGCTATTGTGCTGCAGAATGCCAGAGCCCGTTCTGAAGATGCTTGGGGTGGAAACTGGGGTCTTATTCACTGCTGGAGGATTGTTTTATCTGCCAAGGGCTTATTAAAGGAAAAGTGATTGATACAGGGAGCACTTTGCCATTCTACAGTGCTTTCTTAGCCTTTAGGACTCCAGTAAGCTGCAGAAATTGTGTCTTGTTTGGGATAGAAGTTCATAGGCAGATGTGGACTTAGAGCACATGGGAATGTTTCTGGAAATCTGTTCTTGCATAGAATTAAATTGTGATTATTAAGAAAAAATCTTCAGCCAGGGAAGAAAGAAATGAAACTCAGACTTTAGCTCTGAGAAGCTTATCAGCATTAAGTTTGAGTAACTTCAGTGTGACAGGCAAGTGTGGAAACCCACCCAGATCTAGTTACAACTTGTTGGGGTAATAGCTGTCTGCTTTCACATAATTTACTTCTTAAAAAAATTGCTTTTGTGGCTTCTAATTTCACGCTTAGACTGTGCTCACCTGTGAAAGTATTTATAATTGCTTGAAAATGGCACACCAAACACAACCTGCAGAACTTAATTCTCCCAGTAAATACACCAGGTATGTGGTGTGATTGTTGGGGCTGTTCCGTGCAGGGCCAGGAGCTGGTTGTGAGTCCCTTCCAGCTCAGGATATTCTATGATTCTGTGATATGGGTGTGCTTCAGCACACAAAAAAAACTAGATAAGTGCAGCCAGCTGTTTGAAGGACGTCTGTGTAGTGATGGTGTTTTGGTCAGGTTTTTGGTTTTTTGGGGTTTTTTTGAGATGCATAGATTTTCATAGGGTACCTTGGAAGCTTTGTTGCAAAGTCACTTATTTTATCTGTGTTAGGTTTTCTTGATTTTTTCTTTCAAATAAAGGAAAAACCTCCCCCACAAAAAGGTGAAATTAAATTCTGGTTGTGTTAGGACTATCACATTGATCAGAAGTTGAAGCAGGTGTTGTCTTGACATCATCTTTATCTTGCACACATTAGCTGCTAGTTTGACAAAATCTCAATATATACAAACTTTTCCTCCCTGTGCAGAGTGAAGATTTCCACATATATACGCAGTACTGCACCAACTACCCAAGGTAGGAATTATGGGCTCCTTTTGCTCCTTTTCCTCCTCTGTCCCTTGGCCAGTTTGTGTAATGCAAGTTACACTCTAGGGAGAGGGAAAAAAAAAAAAAAAAAAAAAAAAAGCTTCTCCCCTTCCTAAATTGGAGGGAATCTACCTTTTATGTAAAAAAGAAAAAAAAAAAAATTTAATGAAGTTTTGTTTCATCTATTCTTGTGGTTCACTGCTTTACCCTTCTTTAGAAAATGATGGTCTTACTCTGCAATGATGCTTATAGAATTCCCAGTAAGAGAGACTGGTTGCATATCAAGGGAGAACATAGCTGAATGCACAAGATAAGTTTTAAAAAAAGCCAAACCAAACAGCAGAAACAGCAGTTATTGGAATGGGAACCTGCTGCCGCTCTTTACAAGCTAAAAAGGAAGCAATTCTTTACTTTACCTACAGACTTATGGAAACAGAGTGTCTTAGAGCCGTGTATGGATGTTTTCAGGTCTGTGGCTGTGCTGACAGAGTGCATGAGGAACAAGGCACTGGCCAAGTTCTTCAGAGAGCGGCAAGAAGCACTGCAGCATTCTCTGCCCCTGGGCTCTTACCTCTTGAAACCTGTCCAACGCATCCTCAAGTACCACCTGCTTCTGCACGTAAGAAATGTATTTCGTTTAGGGCTGCTGCACGTAGGAGTTCCTTCCTCTGGTACAAGGTTTGGTGGTTAGAAAGGTTCTGGTTTTCCTTAAATGCTCATGCTTTTGTGGGTATTTGATTTCAGCATGTGGAGACTTTCTGTCTTTGTCACTTCACGCCATATGCATCTGTTTGGAATGGGGAATTTATGGTATTTATTTTAGACACATTGCATCAGTCTTTGCATTCAAATAATTAGCACTTTTTTTGAAAGCTGGTCTGTAATTCTGAGGTTGTTTGGAAAATGCTTGTCATGATTAAACATTTTGTACACAAATTTATTGTTCCAGCGAAGAACAATGTTTTTTCACATGTTGCAATGCTGGGGGTGGTTGACAGAAGGACTAAATACATATAAACGCCCTGACTGCTAAGAATTTTGTGGAGAGGAATGATGAAGGAAATGGGAACTCTTTCCACATTCAGTGAATTGAGTTAAGCAAGTTTCGGAAATTCATGCTTTATTGTTAACATTTTCCACATATGTTTCCTATTAGAGCGTCATGTTCTAGTGAAGTGTAAAGACACTGATCCTTATTTTAAATGCCTCGTGCTTTTCTGCTCTCCAACTGTAAAGCAAAGCCTGGGGTAGTTCCATCAGAGTTTTTTAAGTGTGTAGAAATGTTCTGTGCTGTAGGAAAGACATTAAATGCTGTCTGAAAGATCTCCTGTCAGTGTGCTGCACCCTCTTTCTGTGCCTCTCTGGTCACACTGGCTGCTGCAAATGTCCTTGCTACCAAACTGACCCCAAAGCCTTGACTTAGTTTGTCATCTTGTGTTAATCAAATCGATAGCAACACGCATCACTAACAAAGGCAGGAACGTTGCCTTGGAGTGGTTGCGATGCACAGACAAAACAGTACAGATGAAAACACAGTATTGCATTCGACTGGGAAAGTTCACTTAGGAGTAAGGGGACTCTGGGTTTTTTTCCCTTTGTCTTAGGAAATAGAAAACCACCTTGACAAGGACACTGAGGGCTATGATGTGGTGCTGGATGCCATAGATACCATGCAGAGAGTGGCATGGCATATAAATGACATGAAGAGGAAACATGAACACGCCATCAGGCTCCAGGTGAGTTCCCAGAGAAATGTTAGGTGTGTTTGTGAGCTGGTTTTGTCAATATATATGCAATTAACATTTTTTAGTTTATCTTTTCTTTTAATCTTTGTCAGTCATAATTTAGACTCTTGTTGAGCATGCCTGTGGCTGTTTGATCTTGGAAACCATGGTCATAACTGCTGCAGGAAAATCTCAGACATCTCTAACCTACAAGCAGCATCCTGTAAAGCATTTATTTTGCAGTAATATGGAACTTAAGATAACTCTTCTTTCTTCCTTTCCCTCAATTGTACAGCACTGCTGTACAACCTTAGGGCATGGCTTTGTTCAGAAATCCTGTGGTTTCCGATTTCTTCCCTTTGTGCTGATTAATTTTGTTTTGAGGCATTTCTTTTGCTGATTCTTGTTCAAGTGCTTTCCTCTTGGGTTTTAGAAAACTCATTATCAGTTGCTTTGTGAAAAGCATAAACCTAGAAACATGATACTTGGAAAAACTCTAGCTTCCCTTCAAATGAAGATTTTTTTTGAGGAGAAGAAACAAAAGCTATGCCCTGAGTAATTTTTGTCATCAAGAGCAAGGAGCAAGCTCTTTTGTAGAATTTATGCTCTCATTCTGTTTCTAGGTTCCCAGTGAATCACACTTATGTGTTACATTTTCAATATTTATATCACTTTTAAAAAGTTGGGGGGATTTTTTACTTTATAAAAGAGAGTAATAAACTTATCCCATTTCAGAAATGCATATAATGTAATTCTTTGCCCATTTTTTTAACATACATTAAATTTATTCACCCTTTTGATGGTTTTCTTTTTTTTTCTATTTTGGGGGTTTTTTAATGATTGTTTATTTTTTGTGTTGCTGTTGTTTATGTGTAAGGAAAATTTTACAATTCTTGGCTGCAGCAGGGTAACCTTTGCCACACATTGCTGGAAATGCATGCTAATGACTTTTAACAACAGTCTGCTATAAATCTGAGTAATTATATTCAGAAATAAATAGGAGTTAAATGCTTTTGGAAAAAACAAAAGCTTTTTTTTTTTTATTGAGCTCAGTTGGCAAATGTTTGGGTTTGTGGAAAATGTTTATGTTCATGGTTCCCTGTTAAAAAAGTGAAACCTGCTTCTGCAGCCATAGGGATAGGCCTTCTGTGGGCTCTCACACTGCAATGTGGTCTGCAAGTACTGCAGCAGCAGTTTCTGCACGAAGTGTCTCTCAAGAGTGGTGGACTTGATCCCTTTGCTGTATCCTGACTTACTAACAAGCTCCTGGAGAGATCTGATACAGTACAACTTTTTTAAATTCTTTTTTTTTTTTTTTTTTTTTAAATAAAGAACTGTCTGTATAGTCCAAAGTGGGCTGCTTTGGGGTTTTAGTCCTGTGAATGCTTTAGCCTGCATTGGTGCTTCAAATGGACTGGAATGTTTTCTAGCTGAAAGCTGTATTAAAGTCTAATGTCCTAGAGTGACCAACCTAGGATGAGGCAATCTGTCCCTGCTTTGCTAATGCTGCCAGGTTTAAAGTCTGATGGATGTTTTTAGAGAGTTTCCTAGTTAAAATTTTAGCTTGCTTTTAGAATTTGATGTCCCATGCTTAAGTCCTGTGTCATTGCCATTGACAGAAAACATAAGCACTTTAAGGAAACAGGATAGCCATAGCTAAGTGACACAGTCTTGTGAAGGTGTTCTTAGATGTTTCTCCAACCTTTTTTTTTCCTAAATAATAAATAAGGTGAGAAATATCAGTGGTATTTACACAAATCATTAAGATACAAGCAAATATTCAGATGTTCAGTTGACTGAATCACTTGTGGCTGTTTAGTCTTCTGGGAATCATCTCTTCAATCCAAACACCTCACAGAAGTGTCTTCTGTGATGGGCCTGTAGGACATGGACATGGCATTATAATTCATTCAGTGGGAGAGCACACAACTTCAGGAGGATACCCAGGGTGAGAGGGAAATGTTAAGAGGGATTGGTTGGGGACATGAAGGAGAGCATGAGAGAGACTGATGGCTGACTTACAAAAGATTTTCTGTCTCTGGGAGCAAGGGGAGCAGAGGTTATGCTCTTTCATTACAGACTGCCCCTGGGAGTTCAGGGCTCTTTGCTGGGTCCATGCAGAGGCAGTAACCAGGACTCGGGGCATGTTTTGGTGTGGGCTTTGCAGTGAGCCTCCAAGCACCTGGCTGCAATGTTACACATAACCTACCAGCCTCAGGATTGGTGTCTGGTGACTTTCCGCTGTTGGATGCTAAATGTTATATAGGAGAGTGCAAATGGCCTCAGCAGATCATTTGGGTCTTTTGTTTCAACAAGATCTCTGAAATTAATTTTGGTTGCTGTTCTGTGACCTGTTGCAGGAGATACAGAGTTTGCTCACTAACTGGAAAGGGCCAGACCTTACGAGTTACGGGGAGCTGGTGTTAGAAGGAACGTTCCGCATTCAGCGAGCCAAAAATGAGCGCACGTTGTTCCTCTTTGACAAGATGCTGCTAATTACAAAAAAGAGAGATGAAATGTTCGCATACAAAGCTCACATACTGGTATGTCAGAGAGCAGGTGGTAATGTGCTGTCTAAAGGTCTCCCTGAAACTCCTCTGTGATCACATTGTTTCCTCTCTTCGTTGCAGTGTGGAAACCTGATGCTTGTTGAAGTAATACCAAAGGAACCACTTAGCTTTAGTGTCTTCCACTACAAAAATCCTAAGATGCAACATACTGTCCAGGTACCACAGAAACCTTCCTGCCCACTGGGTAACGTGGCTCATGTCCATATGGCCCTGGCTAGTGTAGGAATGAATTTTTCTCATGGTACCCAATTTTTTTATCAGGCAAAGTCGCAGCAAGACAAGCGCCTTTGGATTCTTCACTTGAAGAGGTTAATTCTAGAAAATCATCCTGCTAAAATTCCTGCCAAGGTAAAAAAAAGGCAAAACAAAAAACTAACCAAACAAAACAAACAAACAAACAAAAAAAAAACACACAAAAAAAAAAAGCAAACAAAATCACAGGACACCTCCTTGTGTGGGTACTAACTTAGAACACTCTTGTTAGCTGCAAGATGCATGCAATATACAGAGAGTTTAGATTCCTGGATGTTAATTAATGTGTTGTTTCCTTATATTTTTAAAAGTTCCTCAGAACTAATGGAAAAGTTCTACTATAATTATCTGCAGGGTTTGGTATGGGAGTAGAAGAATGGGTTAGCAGCATTTGCCTGCCAAGACATAAGTAACGGAGGTGCCATGTCAGAAAGCTTTACTCTGGGAGCACATTTTAGCTTGATGCTGCCCGTCTGCAAAGCAGGCAGCATCAAGCTAAGACTGGGATGCACTGTTGGCAGTACTGTAGGTTTTTTTAATCAATCTTGGTTAGGTATCATAGCAGTGAAGCCATTGCAGCACACACTTCACTGCAACTACACACACCCATCCTCAACCCAGCATCTGTAGCTGGGACATCTGGCCCTTTTTGGTGGGATAGTGAGAGAGCTTTATGGCAGAAAAAATGAGGCACTGATATCATATTCGTGGCTATAATATCTTGCAATAAGGAAATCTCCTCCTCTTATTTATGAAATCCAATCTTAGAGCTTTAGCTGATGTGTCCCAGTGTAATACACAGCACCTCACAAAGGGGGTTAACTCTCATTAATTCTTGCCAAGACACAGCAGACACTGACTGGTGTGGAAACAGAATTTTTTTTCACACTGAGTTTACTCTTGGTTTTTCAGTTTCCCTGACTGTTTTTTCCACTCAGTTTTATGCTGTAATGGCTAAAAAATAATACCTGTGACTGACATACACCATACTGTACTAACATGCATTTTCAACAGTGTGACAAAAAGAGACGGAAGAAAAAAGCCCAACAAGTCCTGTTTTCCTCTTCTCTTTTTGTTAAAAAAGTCTTTTGAAGATATAATGTTTATGCTAGTATCCATACTTACACTGTAAATACTCAGTTTATTAGGTTGTTAAAAACAATACAACACGATCTCAGCCTTTGTATAATTTTTTTTCTTATTTCTTACTCAATTTTTATTTTATCTGTAGAAAAAAAATGTGAAACCAAAAATATTTTCTTCTCAGAGAAATAACTTCACTTGAGAAAGGAAAAGTCTAATGAAATAAATCTTTGAGGTTATCTGTACATTTTTAATTTTTTTTTCCTGTCAAACCGGTAATTGCTGGTTGTGAAGCTTCTCTCTGCCCAGCTTCTGGAGAATGCAATAGTAGTCCACATGTGACGCCTGGTGGAAAATTACCAAACTGCACCTGTACAAGGGCAAGCATCTTAGACAGGATATTTCAGTGCAAATTATTTTCTTACTTAGTAGCTGATATGCTTCCTAAAACATCCAGAATTTTTTTCTATTAAAAAAAAAGGGACAAATTTTAAGCCATCAGGAAATGCTCTTTATCCTGCATCAATCTTACTTAAACCAAGTTATGAATTTTTTATGGCACACACTCTTCCTCTCCTTGCACTGCCTGTGCAGACGTGGGCACGCAAGATAAAGATTCTGGGTGCAATGAACAACGGGTTTTGTGTGCAGACCTGGAGATAAGCTCTGGTGAGTTCCTGCCACCAAAAGTTTCCTCCCCATATGTAACATGTCCAAAATACAGAGAAGAACAAAAAATGCAAACCAAAAAAATAATGTTGGTAACCATATTTATTAGTTCCCAAATTAAAATTGCTGTTATTTGCATATAAGCTCACTACTGTGTATAATATGCAATACAACTTGCCCTGCTACTAACAGTTTTAACTTTTTCTTTTGTTACTTTTTCTCTTCCAGGCCAAGCAGGCAATTCTGGAAATGGATGCCATACGTAAGTTGGTTCTTTTTCCCTTTTGTTTTAAAAATCAATAAAACCATCTTCAAAATTTTGGCTTTAGCTGTTGATGTCATCTGAGATGGAAGAATGCCAGGCTTATGTTCCTTGAATTATGACCCTGCTGGAAAAGGCAAAATTAGATAATTAGATGCAGATCCTGTGGATTTTGTTGGGAGGGCTCTGACTGAGAAAGTGGCAGACAAACAGGATGGTGGTGGATAAATGTTCCTGGGTTAGCCCTCTGGAGCCAGGCCCAGCTACTAAAGCATTCCATGGCTGCCTGGGAAGCAGCTACCCCAGCAGCACATCTTGCTTGTGTAGCTTCAGGCTGTGATGGGGTGCAGCTGGATTAGGCATGTAGGGATGATGGCACTGCCCCCAAAGAGGGCTGCCAAGGCGTGTGAAGTGCCATCCTTGTCACTCTCTTATTCCCTGTGCCTCTGCTTGTTCCACAGATCACCCAGGCTTCCACTATAGCCCAGAGGGAGAAATGAAATCATACCAGCCTAAGGAAGGCACTACTCCTCACAGAGTGAGGCGGAAATCAGGTGAATAAAGTCACTTATACCCTAGATGAGAAAAGGAAAAACAAGCAGGCTTGTTTTAGGGGTGGATAGGCTAGGTACATGGAATTGGTTTTTAATCTGCACTCCAGGCAGGTAACATGGCACAGTATCTCTCTCCGATGTGGATGAAGTATCTTACTAACCATTTGTTGTTCTTGTAATTTATTTTTTTAATCTACATTTTGCATTTAATTTAAGGAATATACATTTGTAATGGTGAATGTATAAAGAACAGCTGGTACTCTCTAATAGATTAAAGTGCATATGCAGGAAGGCCAGTCACATTATTTAAATCTGACATTCCCCCTTACTGCAGTTACTGTTGTCTCAGAAGTGGTCCATCCTGATTATGATAGGCTATTATTTCAAAACATGATTACTATCTATACTTAGTGTCATGTTTACCTTATGAATAATAGAGATTTGAGAGGTGGTTTTGCTGAGTTTGGGCTTTTTTTGCCCTCCTAGCTCAAACATCTATCTATAATTACTCTCAAAGACACTACCAATGTCTTTGTAGTTGGGTGACTACATATTGCAGTCCCTGTGTTCCCCTGTTTGTCTCCTTGAAGACCTTTCCAATTTGGTCTGTAATATTGTATTTTGGGAATGACTTAAACAAGGCTCATGAGAATATTGATGTAATGATTTAACATTCAGGAGCATTTGTGCCTGAAAAGCAGTCAAATTCTAATTATGTTTGAGGTATGTTCTCCTTTGTTTCTGAGGTGTTTGCACACCTTTGTTGCATTGGTGCTGCTCTTTCTGTGAAAGGAAGAATACAAAATACTGACCAAAGGGCCTCCTATGTAATCTTCAGCTACTTACACTTTCTAAGCCATCTAAGACTTTGGTGCCTTATGCATATTTCTAATAGAAAACCTCTAACACTGCAGAGCAGTAACAGAGGTGATAAGGTCTTTTGAAAGCAGGAATCTTTGCATGGGATAAAAATTTACGTGTGCCTTGATGAATGGAGGTCAACTGCTGTTGCATTAAGAAACAAGTATGTGCTTTGGTAACAGCTGTAGATTTGACACTTCAACAGATCATCTTTGTGAGGAAATTTTGCAATAAAGAAATTAAAATCTGGCTTCACTGTGTGGGCTCAGAAGCTTAAATTTTTATATACATGTTCAAAAAAGTTGTCCAGGATGCCCACAGCTTTCTTTGGAATGCCACAGTGGGTAAATATGTTGTTTTCTTTTTCAGAACCCTCATCTAGAGTCCATAAAGTTTTGAAGTCAAATGGTAAGATACTTTGTGTACTGTTTACTGACCTGGTGCTCCTGTACTTTGTGAAACAACTGAAGACAGAATCTTTTTTACTTGTAACTGTCCCTAAATACATTAAGGGGAGGAAGAGGAATTTTTTGGGGGAAAAAAAGCCAAACCCAAAAAGTTAGTGTTTAAATCTAATATCTGCTTTTCCATAATTGGGGATTGGCCCTGTAAACATCCTAGGAACTGAACACACCAAGCCTTGGCGATTGTGAACAGTTCCTCAAATCATAGCAATGCTGCAAAATCAGGGCCTCAAGTGGAGCTCTGGTAAAGCTCATGCTGCCTCTGTTTTATCAGAAATCCCATATAGTCTGTTTGCTCAGTTGCTGCTGCATTCAACCCCCTTTGGGGAATTCATAACTGGGGTAGCATTGAAATGGGCATACCCTGACACCAGTTTGATTATTCATTGATGTGTTTTTGTTTTCAGATGTAAGCCCAGATATGCAGAAGGTAAGCCATTTCTTAAATTCATTGTTTTAGCCCATTCATATGACTTTAGAGCACAGTATTTACTGGAGAATCTGCATCTTTTTGGTTGTGTTGACCTTAAGAATGAAAATAAACCTATAAATGTTATTTAGCATCTAAGATTACTGGAATGAAAGAAGTAGAAATATAGCTTACTATTTTGGGAATATGTAATAAAAAATCACCAATCCATATATGGTTGTGGTTTATAATACAGTCCAATCAATTACTAGTGTTACAGGATACTTAAAAATACAAATAGAATCAAGGAAGTGCAGTGTATAAAAATAGTGTTTATTCTTTGAATCATATTATCTTTGTGTTTATTAAATAAGACTGGAAAGTTTCAACTTAGACTGAGATGTATATATGTAATGATACATCACCAAACAGTAGGCAGTACATGCAGCTTAAGCAGATTGTTACGAGCATTTGTAATTTTTACATTTTCTGTAAGAATTTATATGGGAATTTCCAGTGCAATTTGAAAGTCTCATTTTGAATTTCAGGTCTTGGGGTTTTATTTAGGATGGAATTTTTAAAAGTGTGTATGTTATAAACAGAGTATATTAGATATTACTTCGTTGTCATGCCATGATATTGAAGCTCAGAATTCGATGTGAATGGGGTCTTTTGCATATATTTTTTCAGTTCTAAATATTACATGGAAAAGTACTGGTTGTTGTACTTACTTCTCTATAAATTTCAGTTCACTGCAGCTAACTGACTGTAGGTTAAACCTTGCCTGTGAGTCTGATATAAGAGGATCTTACTAAAACGTAGAATCTCTAGAAACTTCTGATCAAAGTTTCATTATTTTTTGAAGCGGATGGGCATTGAAGGAGCCCTATTATCTCAAGCCACCAAACTAGGATCAAGTGAAGCCCTGCTGAATTCTAGGAAGAAGGTTTCACTGGAATCCAGTGGGCTGGAGAGCCAGTTTCAAGAGTCTATTGAACCAGCCTACAGTAGTGATCATGATGAAACTCTTCAGACATCTGCAACAGAACAGATTGATGCTGATGATGAAGAAGAGTCTGAACAGGTAGGAAAAAGTGGGAAAAAATTTTTTTTTTCTTGGGGAGAATGGAAGAAGGATTAAAATTATATGTACAACAGGCAGGAATGTGTTGCAAATGTTTACAACTTCCTCTCCTTGGAAACATTTTTACTTCGGCTTCACACATACTCACTTGCATTTTAACAGAGTAGATGCAAAAGCCCCTACATAGAGGGAGAAATTCCCACTGCTTGAATTTTACTTAGTCCTTGCAGTCCTCCAACCTAGTTGTTACAGAAAAGTTTGACCAGTTGCACACAACTGGCTTTTCCTTGTTTCTTCAGCTGATGTCATGCAAAAACCTTTTTAGGCCTCATGCAGAGACAGTGCTTTCAAAGCAAGGGCTTGAATATTACATTGAGATTCAGACACTGCTGCATGTGATGGGATGTTTCTTGATCTGTGAGCCTCTGGCAGTAGCTACAGATGTGTGAACTTGAATATGAGGAATTTTGAGTAGGATTTATGAAAATGAGAGTCTTATCTCCTACTACTGCACAGATAGTAGTTTTTTCTTACTCAGTATGATGTTTTCACACATATGTAGTACCTTTGAAAGACTAAAAATCCAACTTCAAAATGTGGCTGTATTAAAGAAACTAGATGCTCAGTTTATTTGGTTTAGTTGATACTGAGGTCATATCATTGTGTGGTTCATCTATTTTGTAAATTATATGAAACCAGTTATTGAGGTTCTTTTTGAAGCTTACTGCATTTCCTCTTTGAAATTATACTATTTTCATTATAAATATTTCATAAAATAGTATCTTGTACCAGTGTAGTGTACTGTCTTGTAATTCCCCCTCTTGCCAACATAAGTAAAAACGAAAGAATGAGTAAACACAAAAAATGCCACCACAAAAAATTGATACTATTAGCTTAGTGTTTACTACTAGGTCTGGCAACTACTAGATACTTTTACAGGTTTTATAATCTCTGAATAGTTCTTGTGGCAGTGCTAACGACTCATGAGCGGTTTCATCTCCCAGTATAGGTTCCCTGACTTGTTGTAGCTCCTAGTAATTCCTCTGAACTCTACTGTACAAAGAACAGTAGGTTTTATTACCCCTCACTTCTTTTTTTTTCTTTAAAATCACAGCAAAACTCACTGCAGAAATCAAAAGGGGGAAGAAAAAGACTTAATAGTCAAGCTGCTGAAAATGTTGAAAAACGGAGAAGTCTCAATCTCAATAAATGTGAAATGCAGGTAGGTAATTATTATTTTTTACTTCTATTTTGCTATGCATCATAGGTATCTCAAAGAAATCTGTTTTCCCTAGGTTGACAGATACATCATCTTCTCTTTATGTCATGTATCAATATTCATATCATTAAAATATTCATGTCTGTGAGAAAAGACTCTTTCTTTTGGGGGCTGGGAAAAACAAGTAACTAACTAAACCTATCAGCTTTAACTGAAGATAAAAGGAATTATCTTTCCCTCACTCCCCCAAGCTCTGGCCAGCAATATCTAAAGCATCCTTTATGTTGGCATTAGGGAGCACGTGGCCTTGCTGTAAATTAGATCTGGATGAAAACTTATACTAAAAAGAAAAAGACATTTTCACTGGCATGTGTTAGAGAGCATAAGATTCCTTTCTGCTAGGGTTATAGGCAAGGAAAAGGAGAAGAACAAAACTTCTGGCACAAGCCCAGAGTCAGATTAGCTTAATCCAACTGTGAAACTGCAGAGTTAGCATAAAAGGTTTAATCCAACTCCTGCCAAACAAATTTGCCTTTAATTACTCATGCATTAACATAAGCTACTGTCTTGTATTTGAAGTAAGATGTTATTAAATACCGGGAGTGAACTCTGAGCCATGGTAAGGATTAGGAGGCAAAGTAGTCTGGCACTGCCACCTTGGCTCCCTCACTCTCTGTTGAGAGAGAGCACTTGCCCTGCCCATCTCCACATGATTCTCTGCTGCAGGACACACTGGTGCTGTTGCAGTCCTGTGAAAAGAGGGAATTGCTGTATTATTATTACAGGGATATACTAATGTTACCTGCAAATTTCAATTCTCCACAGAGCTCCAAGGACCCTTCAGATGAAGAATCAATGCAGTTGAATACTGATCTTCCATTTTCCTGCACAGCTAGACAGCCACAGTCTCCTAGACAGTTCAGCACACCTCAGAGCAACTCTCTGATCATGAATATCCTGGGGGGAGGTACCTCCGTCAGAAACATCTGGACGGACCATCAGATCAGGCAGGCATTGTTCCCCAGCCGGCGCCCACCTTATGAGAACGAGGATGATGAAGACGATTACCACATGTTTGTACCATCAGCGTCTACATCCAACACGAGCTCAGCTCCTGGTGGAGAAAGGAGGGGTTCTTCTGGCCGTCCATGCAGCTGGCACTTGGGGCAAGCGCATCAAAACGAGACTTCCAGCCCCACTCGTCACAAAATTGTTAGACGGGCCAGTAGTGCTGGTGAAAGCAACACGTGTCCAGCCAGCACCAGGTATAAAACAGGGGAGCGTGGTTCTCGAAGGGAAGTGAAGACAGCAGAGGGGAGCAGTAGGAATGCGTATCCTGAATCTTCAGAGGAGCTGACTATTGATGATATTGAACATGTTTATGATAATATAAGCTATGAAGACTTAAAACTGATGGGTCTGACAAGAAGGGAGGAAACACATCACGGTCCCCGGAGATCTGCTAGAGACTCTCTGTATGAGGCTGAAAACAAAAGCAGCTCAGATTCAACTTCCAAAAAGAAAACAGCAAATCAAAAGAGGACCTCCATTCATGCTAGCAGGGAGGAGATACTGCTCAGTAAAGAAGCACCAACTTCAAGTTTGGATGAGCTCAGAATTATTGAAGACAACATCTATGACACCATACGGCTTCCAGAAACATCTCTATTGAATTTTAAATGTGAACCCTTAAAATCCTCCAAAAGGAGAAGTTTTTTGGAAAAAGACTTTGCATATTGTGACAATCTACGACATTTTGTTTCTGAGGAGAGTCTGCAGTTCAGTGAAGATGAAGGTCCTTACCATCGTGTTCCCATTGACACTGACTATTTGAGCTTAGTCGATAGCTCCTCCAACTCTGACTCGCTGTCGCATAAGTCTGCGGCAGATAAACTCTCAGAAGAAGTAGACGAGATTTGGAACGACCTGGAGAACTACATCAAGAAAAATGAGGAAAAGACAAGAGACCGTGTCCTTGCAGCCTTTCCTGTTTGTAAAGATGACATGCAGGAAAGGCTGCATGCTGGTAGCACACCTGAACTGAGTAGAGATGTGGAGTACTCACTGTCTACTCTCTCTCTGCCAGAAACTCCTATTTTCCCTAAAACTGTGAAGCCCAGGGCTGCCACCATAAGTGAGGCTAATCTGAGGTTTGAAGACACTACACCATGCAAGGAGAACTCTTTCATGAGTTTGAACAGATCTTCCTTCTCCAGTGAGATGCCTTTTGTAGATAGTCCATATGAGCCCGCCAGTAGTGTTCTGTCCAGCACACCTGCAGAGGGTGTGGAAAATGACTTGGCTATTATGGATAAAACAAAGAACAGAGTTTTTATGATGGCAAGACAGTACAGTCAAAAAATTAAGAAGGCTAACCAGCTTTTGAAAGTTAAAAGTCCAGAGCAGGAGCAGCCAGCTAGCAGACAACAGAAAATGAAACACAAAGATCTTGCTGCTATTCTGGAGGAGAAGAAACAAGGAGGTCCTGCTATTGGTATGTTAAAAACATTTCTGTACAGATACATTTCTTCAGTAACTTTCAGTGGACTTCGTGTTCTGAACTGGAAGATTATGAATTTTTCTCATCTTGGTCATTGAGTATCAGGATCATATTTTCTGTGTTACAACTGAAATTAATTTTCTCACACTGCTTTAACATGAATGGTCCTTCATATCTCATTTCTTGTTACTTGATAACTTTGGGAAGAAATACCAGGGCAGTGTCAGGAAAGAGCAATTCAGCTGAGGCTGGAAGTAGAAATCATGCCTGAAGCACTATTGGCCTCCCTAAAGAAAAGCAGTTGTTTCCTTTAATAGCGTGTTCTGTAGAGTTTGACTAAACCAGTGTTTTTTCATGTCAGTCTGCCTTCTAACAAGTCATGTATATTTGCTCAGGTACCATTCAGAATCATACCCATAAGCATAAGGAATGTGGTCAGATAAGAAAGAGCTGATTATCTTTCTATTAGCTAATGAATGTGCAAAGTCATGGATATGCAACATGTCTGGAACTATTTTTGTCCATGATCAATTGAAACAAATGGAAGATGTGGAGCCAGCAGACTCCATGCATCAGAGTGTCATTCTTGCCTTCTTGTGATATTTTTAAAATTCCCTAAATATCTTATTTACCAGGCCATTTTTAGAATGTTCTTTTCCATTTTAACATGAAACAAGCAGCATATTATTGGAACCCTGTGCTGCATTGTGTCCTGCATGACTGCTCACTGTACCAAGATGTTTTATGCTTCTTTTCCTCAACAAAGTGTACAGAAATGTGATGCAAAGGCCTCCAATGTTTCATGTTACTTTACAGAGGCCAAATTTATTGACACAACTGAAAGTTCTTCTCTAAGAGCTTTCTAATACTAAGTGTTTTGAGATTTTAAAATTTTAGTCTGATTCGCTGAAATGGATTCCTCATCTGTGCTAAGTTAATTCTCTCTTCTTTCTAGGTGCCAGAATAGCTGAATATTCCCAGCTTTATGACCAAATTGTCTTCAGGGACAGTACGCCTAAGGTCCAGAAGGAATCCGGGGCCACTCCTCAGGAGCCATCATCAGCTGGGAGGTTTTCCACACCCATGGCCAAATGTCCTCCCCGTTCCCAGCCTGCCAGTGAATGCTCAAGAGCAGAAGATTGGCTTTTGCATTCCACGTACAGTAACGGTGAGCTGGCCGACTTCTCTCCGTGTTCCGAATCCCAGGACCCAAAGTCCAAGAACTCATTTACAGAAGCTGGTACAAAAAGCAATTCGAAGCAGTTGCCATCAGCTGGCTCAGTGCCTTCCCTTCAGATTTCCAACCGTCTGCATGTCCCAGCGCAGAGGTGGAGTGCCATTATAAGCCAGCCAAACAAAGAAAACTTGCATCAAGATCATGTCTATAACTCGCTGGGGAGGAGAGTAAGCAGTGTAAAACCACAGGCATACAGCAGGTCGCAGTCCTCGTCCTCAATAGTGGTCAACAGGTCTGGAGAATCAATTGTATATGATAATGAAATTGATAAGAAAAGACTCCATTTGAATAGGAACTTTCGATTCAACAGCCATCAGACTCCTGGAATTGCTTCAGGATATACAGGGCCAGAGATGAGAAAGCAGATCCCTGAAAACTATTCAGATATGATTCTGCAGGATTCTCAAAAGGTCCTGAGAGTGAACAGAGCCTCCCCTCTGACAGCACAGATGGCTACTCAGAACTATTTTTTGAATTTCAAAGATTCTGAAGAAGGAGAAGGGGATGATGATGACTATGTTGAAATAAAGTCTGAAGATGAGGGATCTGACTTGGAGACTTCTCAGAACCAAACAAGGAAATCAGATCCTAAACTGCGTAACACAGATGCTGTTCCTTCTGAAATGTTCTGTGGCAAAACTGTCTCCTGTACTCCTGCAAAGTCTGCTAGCAGCAAACACGCACTTACCCCATATCTGACTGCATACAGTGATTCGGATAAACTGAACGACTACCTGTGGAGAGTACCATCTCCTAATCAGCAGAATATTGTCCAGTCTTTAAGGGAAAAGTTTCAGTGTCTCAGTTCAAGTAGCTTTGCTTGATGCTTTCAGTAATTTCTAGCTGTACTGCCTTATCATGAGAGAATATATACTAGGACAATCAGTACTGGCATCACGTATTTCCATAATATTACACTATCAGGCATTGTATCGCAATAATGTTGTAAATAGATGCAAAATGTATCTTTTAAAAAATGGTTTCGAATCCTGGATGTGAAAAAGGCTGCATGTGCGCTGTCTGGGGTCTCTCTGTAGCACATGTGAACTTCTCATCTCCTACTGACCCTTCACATCTCTTCATTTCTTAGGTGTGATACCCCGTGATTCTTGCCATCGAATCAGGTGTAATAACATTTGATTCTTAAGCCATTTCATCATTTGGAAACCCTGGTATTTAGACTTTCCGGTTGGTGTCCAGTGTTCTGCATCCAAAATACCTGTATGATTACTCTGCTTACATACAGGAGCATTTAGCTGGGCAGCTGCTCCTGTGACTGTGCAGATTTCTGAGCAGGGTTCTGGTGATTACACCAACAGGCTACGTGTGCAATTGCACATAACCTTTTTGCACGTTACTTTTCATCAGGCAGATTCCAAGTGTGTGGGACCAATGCATATGCTACATTATTTTAGAGCAAGCTTCTTACATTTTAAAGAAAATCTAGTCCTAGCACTTGTGTCAGGCTGATAGCTCTGTGTCTGAAGCCTCTTCTACTTTCTGGAACTGCACAGGAGGCAGAAGACAGGCAGTGGAGGCTTTTTATGAGAATCTGTGGATGTGACACAGTCCTTGCCTGGGGAATGGTTTTGGCATTAGAAGGGGAGCTGCACTCCTTGTCAAGAGGGCTAGGCCAGTCTTGGTACCTCCAGTGATGGTGACGCTTGTGACACACAAGCAAGATCTGAGTATCTTGAGTGTCTGAGTATCTTGTGACACGCAAGCCAAATCTGAGTTCAGCACCCAGAAGTCAAAAGCTGCTGGGTAGAGTTTGAAACAAAGCTGTGTGACCTGCTAGGCAGCTGTTCAAGTCCCAGTGTCAGTGACCCTGTGAGAGAATGAGGCCTGGCCAGATTCTTGGGTGAAATACTAATTGTGGGGTGCGTTTGGCCCATAGGGTGGTTCAGTGACACTGCTGGTTGAGTGACAAGCTGCAGTCCCCAGGGCATGCATCTCCTGTAGCAGGAAGTGACCCTTCCTGACAGAGAGAGGTAAAAAATACCTTTTGTAAATCCGTCAGTGCTGACTCTAATCCAATTCATGTACAATAAAAAGTAGCTTAAAAATGAGAATACATTCCATTCTTTTGCAAATAGTGTATAGAATAGATGCTGCCGTTTAGAGCAAGGACAGGCTTTCCAATACCATCTGCACTTAACTTCCCTTCATCATCTTTGTTGCACAGGTTTGGATTCTGTTAGTTGAAAAAACATTGTACCGAAAGGAAAGCCTAGATACATCTACACTGATCATCTTGTGTGACTGTCGTTCTTTTTTGGTGCTTACATTTTTCAGATTACATGGATAAAGCCAGTACCGAGTTAAACATATCAATAAACAAAGGAATTCCATTGAAATACTATTTTTACTAACCACCTATCACTCCTCTCAGTGCTCAGTACGGAGCACTGTACTTCCAGAACAGCTGATTATTTACTGCATTGGTTACCATGAGGAAAAACTGAAGTTATCAGTGTACAGCTAATTACTTGTAGACTAAGATTTGAGGACTTGAATTTATTAGAACTGACTAAATTATTTACCACACGTATCTTGCATTGGCTAGGAATTGTTATTTTGAGGGCTGGTTGGTCATGGTACTTACTAGCTCGTACCACAGGGATACTTGTTACAGTCAGCGCACTCCCTGTGATAGGACCCCTATCTATCTAGTAAAATCCGACTGAAAAATAATGTTGTACATATTTAAGACGCCGAGGTGTAGCAGAGCCCATATTTATTTAATATAGCTTGTAAAGTATTGTAAATACGGATAGAAAGTAAATCTGTGGGCGCTCATCTAGATTTGTTTAAACGGCTTTAGGAGAATGTTTAACTCGCATCTCATGCAACCAGTGGAATCGGGAGGGAGGGGAAAACAACCAACCAACCAGAAAAAAGGGACTTCTACTAGTATTGTAACTTCTCCCAGGGACCATTTCATACTATTTTTAATAAACGTTGAGTATGCAAAAGCTTTGGGTGCTTTTCATTGCGGGGTGCGGAAGAAGAAAGTTATTGTCTTCTGCCTGTCGGAGCTGATGTTCGGGGGTGATTTGGATGGAGGTTTTTTTCTCTGAAAGAAAAAGCGGAAGCGAAAGCAGGGGAGCGGCGGGGCGGGGAGCGGGGTCAGGCGGCGCTCCATCCCCGCCCGCCCCCCGGCCTCGCTGCCGCTCCGCCCCTGCCCCGTGCCCGCCGCC
>NW_024523648.1:8605592-8739621 GCF_017590135.1 Pyrgilauda ruficollis
CGCGCTGAGCGCGCCGCTGCCCCGGGCCGGCGGCGCGGCGGCGGCCGCCCGGTAAGAGGCGCACGTGGGGAGGCAGCGCCGGCTGATGCAACCGGGGGGTGCGATGGTGTGGGCACGGAGGGAGGAGGAGGGGTGAGGGGGAGCTGGGCGATGCGCCCTCACTGGGAGCGTCGGGTTGGTTTTTGAGGTGGGATTTTTGGGGGACCTCGTGGTAAAACTGCCCCCTTCCCCCAGAACCGCTGGCGGGATTTGCTCCGCGTTTCGGTTTTGGTGGCATTTTGAGCGCGGGCAGAGCTGCCGTCATGCGGCGGTGGCTCAGGTGAGGCGGTGCGCAGATGTGTGCCTGGAAAAACGTGTCCCGGGTCCTCCCCGTCCCGATTCAGCCCTGGGTGGGATAGTTTACAACGGCATTGAATTGAGCTGGTCATCGGCTTCTGCAAGGGTAGGAGCTGTCAGAAATCCACTCCAGGCTGTTCTCTGTTTGTCTTCCTTGCTGTGAGGGACAGACAGACATATTTCCTCTTTGTCTAGCTGGGTAAGTATCACCTGCACATGCAAAAGGTAACGGAGGAGAGCTGGCTGCCACTTACCCTAATTTTTTTTTTCCAGAAAGCATTCCCAGTGCTTGGCTGTCACTAGTTTTTCCAAGAAGCAGTATGGCAAACAGAGCTGCCTTGTCTCCCTTCTGCCAGTGGTTTTGAAAGGCATCCATGAGAGTGGCTGGTCTGCTGCTCAAGGGGTTGGTGTAGCCCATGTTAAGCCATGGCAGCTCCAGCTGTAAAGGCCCCTGCATCTGTCACTGCCCTGGCCAAGGGTATGGAGATGAAGGATGCACCTCACCCAAGAGCAGATCAGACAGCTCAGGGTAGTGATTCTTTGCTGCGCTTCTCGTGGTGGGGCTGGACAAGCTTTCTCATGAATTTGCACAGCCTAGCTATAAAGTTTTGGGCATGTCAGAGCAATGGCCCACATACCTATTTAAAAAAAAAAAAAAAAAAAAAAAAAAAAGGCCTTTTAAGGTTTTCTATACCTACCTGCTGAGCACCAGCCCTCACAGTTCACATCCAACCATAATTTTGGAGATTGAAAACTTACATGCCCAAGCATTTCTGTTACATTGTTGACTAATAGTGGGTTTTGCCCACTAACGTTAGGAGAATTTATTTTGTTAAAGATTTACTTGTCACTGTGTTGCAGCAAAGTCACTGACAATGCAAAGAATTCCTTGGCCTCTCTTAAGAGAGAAAACCCTCGCCTTGAGCCAACGCTTGCCATTATTCAGGTAAAGTATGTCTGTGCACTCACTGGCTGTGAGAGATCTCCTTTGGTATTGTTACTTGTCTGAAACTTCAGAAGCACACCATGGAGAAGGTAATTTTAATCCTTTTTTTTCATAAAGAATATTGCCTGCTTTATTATAAAGCAAAGCAATAGGATGAGGTAGCTCCACCAAATGGCAGATTGCCCTTCTTCAGGCCTGAAACAGTCACAGCAAACTTCAGACTGGGAGGGCTTTGCAAAGGAAAGGAACAGTTTTATCCCTTCTTCCTTTTGCCAGCGTAGTCTTCCTCATTTTAAGTATGGGTCACTTTTTCTCACAGCTTGTCTAGGCTGATTAACTTAATAGTTGAATTAAAGTAGTGTTCTCAAGCCCTTATTTAGCTTGAAGCTTTTTTTGCAATCCTGAGCAAAGTCCTTATGTTCCTGAAAATGTGGGCCTCCCTTCACTTCCCACCCCCGAAATAACAATGCCAGGATTAATGAAAGACCCTGTTGCTTCCTGTCAGCCATGTTACCTTTGGGTAGCTACAGCTTATCAATGTCTTCCTGCTCTTTTAAGGAGAGGAAAACCACACTAAAAAGTCCCAGTCAGCTCAGAAGGGTCTGTGTGAAATAAGTGTAAAGTGTCAGCATCCTCTGGAAGTAGCAGCACTTTCTGATGTGAAGGAATCTTGGAGTAATTGAGAACCATTGTTTCACCAATGTTGTGAAGAGCTTTCCATCCACAGATGGTGCCATTTTTGATAGGCAATCAAAATCAGGGATGAGGACTGCTATCCCTGCAAAGCTGAAAGGTCCTTAGCCTTAAATCTCTTAAGGTTTCAAAGCCACAAAACTAGAGATGTTTATCATTCAGAGGGGACCCAGTGCCATGCTGGCAAAAATGTAATTGTCCTGTTTCCTAGGATACCTAGGTGGTATTGGTTTTGAGTGGGCACACACTGAAACTCTGACCCAGTAGGTTTAAAGTTGAAACAAAACTGTAAGTATTTTTTAAGTACTGATAGTGAACCTAAGTAATGCAGCCACAGCTTTATTTCAGAAGACCTTCTAGTGAGACTATCTGAACAGTCTCTCTCATCTCTCACCCTCCCTGATCACTGCATTTTCACAGAGCCCTCTAAGGCTAAAGCTTAAGGACTGATAGGAAAGCAGTGTCCTGTTTTTTCTCACTCCTGTTAGTCTCCATCCAGTTGCACCATGATCTGGACTAGGACTGGGATCCACTCCAGCCTGAGGGGTCTAAAGAGGCTTCCTTTCCACCATATTTGTCTCCTGGATCTGGTTTTCTGCATGGCCACATGCATGTTTTATGCTGTCACAATGGAAGGGATGTCCCTCTTGTCCCTGTTTACCCCACTTGGTCTGCCTCATGAGGTGGCTGTAGATGGAGAACATGGAGATTCTTCTAAAATTCACCCAAGCTCTGTTCTCCAGCTTTCCAGTCATCTAGCTCTGGTCTGGACTGAGGCCCATTTTAAATGTGTACTTGTTAGTGCAAAGAAAACTTGCTTTGGTCTACAGATGTTCTTGTGATGCACTGCTCTACCAGTAATGTGGGCAGAGCCTTGCTCTCCCACATTTGTGCTGCTCCCCATGTGCCACATCTGCCCAGAGGAGCAGAGGGAGGGCAGGAAGTTACCTCCTGTACTCGTGAGTGATGGCAGTTGGCATGACAGGACACCCCCTCTTCTGCAGGGCTGGGAATGAGGAGTTGCAGACTGAACCTGCAGTGGAATGATTTTAGGACTGTCCTTTCCCTCTTGAATCAACTGAATCTGAATCAATGCCAAAATTGATACGTGTGTTGCTTATTATCCATGTTGAACCTAGGCTGGAGCTATGCAACAGCAAAAAATGACTGATGGGTGCTTCTTAATTTTTTTGATGCTAAATAGTAAAATAAAGCATCAGGATCTTGCTTAGCAGTGGAGCTGTTGCCCTGCAAAGCTCAGCAAAGCACCACTGGCTTCCCTGCACCCCCTGTCTTGCCCTTGCACTCTGCCAGCCCATGTGCTGAGCTCTGGCCTCACCTGTGCTGCTCAGTGGGTTTTGATAGGAACTGGTTTAGGGCAGGGACTTTCTGCACTCACACAAGGTCAGTGTTCACCTGCCAGTGCTGCAGCAGCAGGGACATTACAGGGGACAGTGTGGTAGACAGTGTGGTACCATCTGTTGCTCCATCCCAGTTAAACTTCTTGAGCAGTCAGTGTGGGGGCACAATCCCACATTTACTGTCACAGGGGAGCAGCTGCTGAGCTGTCCCTAGACCTGTCTCTTTTTCCTTGGCACAGTGTGAGCTCTGCAGTGTCCTCAGTGCAGCAACTTCTGTGCTGCTACTCACCACTAGCTGCCACGTTTGGGGAGTGGGATGCTGGTAGTGCAGTGCCAGGAATGCTGGCAGTGCAGGGAGGGAGCTGGGGGATAGAGGGCAAGCCCTCCTTCCCTAACAGGAATTGTGCTTCTCCATGACGCCTGTGCTTTTTAATGCTCTTTTTTTTCACTGTCAGCAGTCTTGAACTATTTGGGATTAACAGGGATGGGCTTCTGCTTCTTTCTTAGAATTGCTTCTTATTAGTTTGAATACTTTTAGACACAGACATTGTCTCTATGTTTCTTGCATGGACATTTGCATTACTGTACTCAGTTTTAAAACGTATTATTTTAAAACTCAGTTACTGTTTTGTTCCCCAAGGCACATAATGACCAGTTGATTCAAGAAACAAACAAGAACTTTGCCAAAGAGGTAAGCTTTAGCTGATACACGTGTTAATAATCATGAGCTACTTGCCTTTGGTAATTTTAAGTATTTTCTTTCAACAGATTGGTCTACGTGTTATTCACATCTGTCTTCCTGAAGGCAGCACCAAAGATGAGGTAACTGAAGTACCTGAAAGTCTTCTCTTTTCCATATTTGTCATAAACTCCTATTTATTACAGACATTCATTATTATCTTGACTGACCTCTAGTAACTCAAATTAGGCTTAGGATTGCCTTGGTTTAAATAGCAAATATTATCCCCTTACTGGCAGGAGTGAGAGAAAAGATAATTAATGGGCATGTCTGCTGTTCCCTGGCAAGCTGGGGCAGAATCAAGAGTAATGTTTCGGTTTTGTCCTTGGTGTTTAATCCCATACCAGCTCAGCTATCCTGTCTCTCGCAGTTGCTCTTGTGACTGTACCTGATTGTTGCCCAGATTATTCAGGGAAATTAAAGATTACGTGATTATATGGGGAAGGGAGGGGGGAAGGAGAGGAGGATGTTGAATTTGTCTATTGATCTTTTAATGTTTCAATTATGTATTAAAAAACAAACATCATCCCTCCCCCCCCAAATAACTAGAGGGCTGAATTCTTTACCTTGTTGAAGGTGCAGCGCTTAATATCAGTTATGTTTTAAATATAGAAAACCACCTGAAAGTTAAACCAGTGAAGGAATGTGTAGTAGAAGATGACACTGTTATCAGCTGGCCTCCTTGTGCTTGGCAAGTTTGATAATCCTGCAGGCTTGTGAGTTCTGTGTACTGTTTTATTTTTTTTTGGTACACTTTGTTCTTAAAATGTTACTGCCTTGCACTGTAATCTCAAGAACTGCTTCCAGATACCTTGAAAGGAACGTACTGTGAAGCTTTGTAGATTATGGATAGTCAGCTACCCATTTAAGAAGAGTGGACCTTTGAAATGAAAAACAAATACACTCTTGTTGTTGGTAAATGCATTTTATCTGTTGAGAAACACAGCAGGAAATAGGTAAAATACAGTGACTGTGCAACAGTAGTTGCAGTTAGTTTGAAGTAGTATCTTAGAAGTGGCTTAGCTGTGTATTTAAAGAGAAAGTTGGGGTATTTTTGTTTTATTTAAAGCTACTTCAAATAAAATTCATCATGGTTTGCTTACTGTCTTGCTTACTCACTATGACAGTTTTTTTTCATCTACTAAAATTCATATTTCAGTTGTGGTCCCTGGTGGGGGAAGGTGGGAGGGATTTCAATACCATGGACACCGGGGTTTTACCATAACTTCCTCTGTGTAATAAAGGCAAATTAATTCTGTACTACTTTACCCTCCATGAGTTATAAATAATTTATATGCTGTGATGATGGAAAGCTGAATTAAAGTAAGATGCCATTAAAATGGAAAACTGAATTGCTTTCCCAGGAGGCAAAAATACAGCTTGAAGTTTAATTGCTCTGTAGGCCCTCAGCATTTTGTAGCATATCAAAGGGTTTTTTTAAAGAAAAATGTAGATGTTTTCATGTGCATATACATTCATCCTTTCTAGTGCAATGTATACCAGTCCTGTTGCTCTCAAGTGCCATAGGACCTTAAGAGATATGCCTGGTTTTGTCTCAGGAGTCAGGAAACTAAAGAGGCATTTTTGTACCAGTGGCATGCTTGTGTAATCTGTGTTTAGCATGAAAGTAGTGTGTTCTCTTGGTTCAGAGTTGCTGCTAATATAACTCCTGCCTAATTCCCCCAGTTTAATGTTGATTGCTTATCAAGTGTTTGAATAATAGAGTTCGCAATTACAATGAATAGTTTACAAGAAAAGCATTTTTAAAAGGCATGGTATTAGTTAAGGGGAAAAAAAAAACCTACTTATCCTTTTCTGTTGGATGTTAATCCAATTCTATTATAAAGCTTTGTGATGCTTGCACACGAGTTTTATATATAAAATGGGAAGACATGCTTGCATGACATTTCTCACCTAAAAAAACATGTTTGACATGTTTTGTTCCTTTGTATTCTTCCTGGTCACAGCAGATAGCATGAATCAGCATTGTATTTTAGACAGGAGGAAATCAAGGGTAGGTAGTACAGTCTCAGATGTCAGATATGACCAATTATAAACCACTTGAACTTGCATCTGGTTCAGTACTTGAACTTCATAAACTTCCCTGCGGTGCCTTTTCAACATAACAGTTCTTCACAAGGCAATTGCCAGCTCTTAGGATCAGGCTGTTTTGAGAAGGAAAATCAGTAACCATATATGCTGGTTTAATAAAATGAGTTTTTTTCTTGTATAATTGTTCTTTCAAGTGTTACAACTTTTTGTCCCTCTCTTGGGACGTGATCTGGTCCTGTTTTGCACTACATATTAACTAAGGTGTCTGTTTCTAAAAGCATCTTCTGAAGCCATTACGGTGACAGGCTTTTGCTGAGGTTTGGAGTGGTGAAGAACAAACTGCTTTTAGCAGCATAATGTCACATAATATGTGTTTACTTTGCAAGATGTTTAGAATAGAGTCATGGTGGCTGAATTTGCAAGCCACTGATAAAAAACTGAGTTCATTTAGAATTTACAGTAATAAGCAAGGGAAGCCAAGGTTGCCATAAAGTAATTGAAAGAAAATTACCTCATTCTAATCAGATTTTCCTTTTATCTGTTCATCTGATCTTTAATGCTTGTTATTAACTTCCTAGATTGTCAGTGAAATCTTGAGACTCAATGAGGATCCTAATGTGCAGGGCCTTGCTCTTGACCTCCCAGAAAGCTTATGTAGCAGTAAGGTATTAAATGCTGTGAAACCAGAGAAGGATGTGGATGGGTAAGTGGAGCACTGAGAAATAATACCAGCAGGCACAAGCCTGATGGCTTTGTAAAATCAGTTTTCTCCTATGCTTTTCATTAATGGATTCCTTAGTCATTGTGTCTAGCTGTGCTATTTAGCAGTGATAAAAGATGCCTCTAAATCAATGAGAAGTCTTTTGCTGAAGTAGTACATTATTCAGGGCATGGTCCTTTCAAAGAAATAAAAAATGAAATCTTGATTTACTGGTGATACTTAAGGTATTTCAGCACTTCAGTAATGCAAGAGGTAGTCACAAAGTACTGAATTTTCACAAGAAGGATTGATGGAAAAATTGCAGAGAGGTTTTAACTTCCTTACAGCACTCTCTTGTGGTGAGAGAGTAAGCTATAATAGTTTGGACCCATTAGCACAGATTTCCAATCAGTGCTGTGTTGTACTGCTCTCTGAAGAGACCACTGGTGTAATTTAGGTTTGTGAGTTATCCTTTTGCTGCTCTTGCAGCCTTCCTGCTCTTAGCTGCAAGCTATTGCCATTTTTTTTTATCCCACTCTCCCTTTTTTTTTTTTTCATGTCAGGAAAAATAGCTAAAAATCCTTCAAAAACCTTTCCATTGTGTGAAGTATGGGAGATTGTCAGAGAGAATGGAAAATTTGGAGCATCCTTCTGTATGAGAGAGAATGGAGTGCAGTGTGGGAGCACCTGGGTTGCTCCCTCCTGAGCCAGCTTGGCTCTGGCAGCACTGGTCTGGTCTCACTGCAGCCACTGAAGTGTCTGTGCCCAGTGTGCCATGGGTGGCCCATGGTGACAAGTAAAGAGCTGCATGTGTAGCCTAGGATTATGTTACTCATCAGGAGCCTTTCCTGGCCTCTCTTGAGGCTCAGTGTTTGTCTAACTGAGGTGTGGGATGATACAAATTAGCTGCAGTACATCACTATCAAAGGATTTGCTTTTGTGAGAGATGTTTGCTCTTGGGATTAGCTCTTAGCCATGTTACAAGCATTGCTGGGGATTTGTGTTACACAGACTTTTTTTGTTGTTGTTAAATTGCCATATTTTTCCACTGCAGATTATCCAGTGTAAATCTAGGACGTTTGGTACATGGTGATGTCTGTGACTGTCTAGTTCCTCCTACAGTGTGTGCTGTGATGGAGCTTCTTGAAGATATAGGTGAGCCCTTCTATCACAATCATTACATTAATTTTGGCCTGTTTTACTCAGTTTTAATCCTGGCTGGGAGCCAAATATAATCTGACTTTGTGTTTTCTATTTTGTGTTGCTTTCCCACTGGACGTGTATTTGTCTCCTCCTAGTGAGGAGGAGTCCTCCTGCTCAGTGACATCTGAATGCTGTATTTGAATAAAGAGGTCTCAGGCCTACAGATTTTGGGTATTAGGCAGGGGTGAGCTGCCATCAGGAGGTTTAATTTCACTGAAGTCGCACAAGACATGTGAGTCTTCCAAACAGAAAATACAGGCATCACTTGGGGGTTTCACTTGATTGTTTTGATTAGTGTGAGGAGTTGGAGAAACCCAGGTTTGCCTATAAATTGCTGCTGAGCAAACCTTTGGGTTTGGTTTGTGCTGTGTCAGTGCTGACACTGAAGTGGCAGATTTAAACAAGCAGGTGTACTGTGTCTGAAGACACTGTTGGTTTGAGGCAGTGTATCAGAAGCTGTCTCTCTTACAGTGATTCATAGTTGAAGCAAGGATTTCTGTGACAGAACTGTAAACAGGAGGTTAAATGTACTCAGTAACAAACATGAATGAAAGGATTTGTGCAAAATGCCAGAAAGCCAGAACAGTATTTGCTTACTAGACTTTAGAGAGTCAGCAGGAAACTCCTTAAGACCTGTGGTTGGCATCACTGCATGGGCTCCAGAAGTGCCAGCTGTGCTGCACAGCTGCTGTGGTTGTGCAGGCACATGGCTCTGTCCTGTTCTGAGCCCCTTTGCAGCCCCTTCTGCAGTGCTGCAGCCGTGGGTGGCCTGGGGGGAGCTCCATGCAGCTGCTGCTGATGGTGTCCTGCACTGGGGGTGGCTGAGTGACTCCCTTGTGTCACCCAGGTGGGAAGAAGGTGCTGCTGGTGGGAGCGCGCGGGGCAGAGGGTGCTGCCCTGCAGAGCGTGCTGCAGCGCCGGGGAGCCGCCGTCCTCAGCTGCCACTGGAAAGCCCCACAGCTGCAGAGTGAGGTGAGTGCTCTTCTGTCTGCCTGGGCTCCTCCTGCATCCCCACTATCTGCCCATCCCTGTCAGCTGTCCACCTGACAATCCTGCCCTTAGCTGCTGTTCCCAAGAGGGAGACTCCTCGTTGCAGCCACAGGTGGCACTGGGGTTGCTGGTAGCCAGCGTGGGTTAGGGTCTCTTCTCCTTCCCGCTTGCAAGCACTGGCCTCTGCCAGAATATTACATGTAACAGCAGCTGCACTAACTTCATTATTTTACACCAAGGCCTGTGAGAGAAGAAATCCAACAAACAAATGTTTTATCTCTCCCTTTTGCTTTCTCTCTGTGCAAGAGAAATGCCCTCTTTTTTTCTTGTCCTGTGATACTGTTATCTGCATGAAATGACTTCCGCTGGATTTGTGTCCTAAAGGTTTGCAAGTGTTGCTGCTCTTGGGACAAAGAAATCCCCTATCTTTATCTTTGAAGAGAACTGCAAAAGGATTTAAAGAAATTCAGGAGCCTTAAACCAAAGGATTTGCACAGTTTCCCTGGCTGCTTTTTGCAGAGCTTTTAGACACAATTTAAAAGTTGGTATGCTTTCCTGTGAAACTTAACAGTTTGTTCCTCAGTCCCAGATCTCACAGAATACTCCAGCTGGGGTTGCACTGTCGTGGGCACATGTGCAGCAGGGTCCAGGCTTGGTGGTGAGGTGCTGGGGACAGCTCTTGTGTTGGACAGCCCGAGCCACAGGGTGGCAGCCAAGGCAAAACGATGGTGTCCAACCTCCGGGCTTCGCGGACAGGAGGAGGAAACAAATACGAGCAGCTGTGATAGAAAGTTCTCTGGCAAACCCGTGTTTTCACAGCTGTGGATGTTTTTGTCAGGCTTGTCTCAGCTCTGGGCTTTTAAGTGACTGACAGCACTTAGGAAACATATGGTTCTCTGGGAGATGGAGTGCTGTGAACTTGATCCTTGCCATGTCTCATTCTTCAGCTATTTCTCATTGCTTGGGGTTGTGCTGGAGGACTGCTCTGGGCTGGATGGGGTGGGTGACAGGGTGGCCAGAGGTGTTTCCACTGGTTCACAGCAAAAAATCTGGATTGGGCCCAGAGCTGCTTGTGCAGTGCTGTCAATAGCTGGAGAGAGTTCTGTTTCCTTCCATCCAGATGCTTTCCCATAATCATGCTTTGCTTTTTGGCATTCCCCATAGCTTACCTCTTGGAGCAGGCCACTGATGGGAAACAGAATGGGAAGCCTAAGTTTGAGGCTTTGTGCACTTCAGTCTTCCCAGGTTCATTTTAACTTTTGGCAGTAAAAGAGATTGTATTTCGCCTGTGGGACTAATCAGCAGAGCCCAGGGAAAACCTACCTTCCTCTTCCTCACCTGTGAGCCTGGAGCAGCATGTCACCAGTAATCCCAGAGCTGTGCTGAACCTGTCTGGATGTCACTCTGATAGTTAACTCTAGTTCCTTGATAAAATCTAATGCATGCAGGGAAAACTATCCTGTTTCATATTCCCAGAAGCTGGAGAGTCAGAAACTGAGCACAAGTTTCTAACCAAACAATGAAGTACTGTGGCAACCTGTATTTGAATGACAATGTTGTTAGATAACATGATTATAGAATTTATATTCTTCTGCTTGTTTAAAATGCTGATTATGAAAAACAGCTTTAATGTTCACCAGGTTTCTTCTCTCGATTTTTTTTTTTTTTTTTGTTACTTGAATTTCAAGTAAGAAAATGTGTTAGTTCAAAGACTTGAAAGAATCAATTCATGTTTTGTTTTTCCTGCACAATACAGTAATTTTTCCTTTCTCTACAGTGGCAGTTTGTGTGCTGTTGTTTGGAACTATAACCTCTGATAGCATAATAACTTCACTTAGGAAGTCAGGGACAAATTTAAGAAGAGTATGTTTTTTTCACTGAGATGCATTTATTTTGTAATATATGCCAGGAAAGGAGAATTTTATCTTAATGGTAGGAGAATGGTATTTGTTGTAATCCATTGGCCAGGCCTATTTGCTTGAAGCACTAACCCTGACCTTAATCATGTAATGCCTTTATAAGTGGTTACTGCATTACCTTAGACTAGCTCTGCTGATTTGTCCTTCTTTTTAAAAAGAACAGCATAACAACAAGTGTTTCCTTTAGAAATTCTTTTAATTTAAATGAGTTACACAACACTTAAGTTTTTTGGTTTTTTGAGGTTTTGTATTACTATGGACTTGTTATTGCTTTTTTCACTTGTGCACTTTTGCAAAAATATTTTGAAAATGATCAAGAGGAAGTATGTTTTAGTCCACCTTAGGAAAAGTTTACTCTCCTAACAAACAGCATAATGCCAGCTACCATCTGACTTAATGTGCTCCTTTAAAGGAAGACTGTTCTGTCTTATGGCAGGAAAAAGGAATAAAATAAATAATGGTACATTTTCATTTCATTGCTTTGATCTGAAATAATGGACAGAGTCTCAATGTTCCAATGTTCTTTTCCCTCCCCACTTCATGTTTTGTTAAGGTAAGGAAATTATTAATATTTCTTTTTGTTACATTTTGGGTTTGCTTGCCTTCAGCTCTCACGGCGCAGCTGAGCCATGTCCTTCAGAACTGTTGAGCTTCCTGGGTTTTCTAGTAGTTCACAAATGCAAGAAAGCATTTTAGAAGGTTCTGGCACATCTGTGCAAAGTTGTCTTGAAGAAACATTGTTCTGTTTGCATTGATAGGTTCAATGTAAAAGAAGTTACAAAGTGAGAGATAAGGACATAAGCATGTTACAGGAAATACTTAAGATGTTATCATCTGTTAAGCTTTGTGTAGATAGCTCTTCAAAGCACATTCACTGCATTGTGACTGAAATACGGCCTAGTGACATACATTTAGGGACATCTCCCCTGTAATTTTAAAATGGGACTTCCCAAAAGTCAGTTCAGTCTTTCATGTGAAGAAGGGGAGCTGATGTGTTTAATCCTTTTTTATGTCAGAGTTATGCTTTCTAGTTTGAAAGGAGTTTGTCAAGTAGATTCGTATTGAAAAAAATGAATTATTTTCTTGCCAAAACATGGGTAATGCTTGGTACCTGTAAGAAAACAGAATTTTGTTTCAGTCATCTAAATTCAGTCAGTCATGTTTTCAGCACGTCATCTTTAATGTAGTCCATGTGTGAACCACGTCATGCCTGTTTTAAGAGAGCTGCTATCATACAATTTTATTGTAAAAGAAGTGAGCATTGGTCTGTCTAGGTATAATTAGGAATAGAAAAGTTGTTTGCAAAAGCAAGGTTAAGAAGTGAGTGCTTTAGCTGGAGTGCTGATTGGGAGTTTTCAGGTTGAAAAATAACTTCTTTTGGCCACAGTGTGCTTTTCCTTAGAGCTAACACTTGAGCTTCAAACTCTTAGACATCTCTTAGCTATTTGCTCTCCTAGTTTTGCTTTCTTGTAAGACCAAGACTCTTGTTATGGGCAGAAAAACGTATTTTGTGTGGTAAGCATGAAGGAAGAGGAGACCAGGCACACGGATCCCGTAAGAGGAGAGGAGAGGGAGGCTGCATGAGTGTTTCTAATGATGATGATGTAGACTATGTATTTCCACTTCAACATCTTATGCACATCATCTCCATTCCTTCCAATTTTGAAGTGTATCCCCTGTCTGTAAGCTAGAGGAGCACTTGCTAAAGCATGGATCATAGTGGCAGGCTTGAGCCCACAGCAGGGGTGTGGGCTTGATTTTCATGTGCACTGTGTAGGAAAAGTGCATTCAGGGAGATGTGGCAGGGAAAGCTGGAAGAAACCGTGTAATTAGTAAATGCCTTGAGTGGAAAAAGTACCTGAAACTGGTCATTGACTTTAAAAAATGTCAAGATTTCAGAGAATAATTAAATTGCCATGGTTAAAGTGGAACCTGATCTGTAAACTGATGTGCAAAGAGACTTTTTTCATAAAGAGAGTTGTGAAAAAACTTTTAATCAGATTCCTATTCCTCATCGCAACTCTTCAATTTTATATGGCCTAGCTTCATACCCAGGACTCTGAGGGTTTACACTTCAGTTTTTAATTTTAATTTTTATTTTGTTTGATCATGCATTTAAAAATGGCTTTTGTAGCAGTCCATTTTAACTATGGGAAAATGAAAATGTTATGCAGTCTCTTCACGGTAAAATGGAGTTTCAGTGATCTGTAGTATACAGCTACTTTGTGCCATTATCATTTAATACTTGGCTGGAAAGTCTGTATTGTTGTTTTAACATTTGGTGTTCTGTCTTGGGAATGGGTGGTGCTTCTTAATCTGCTTCAACTTAAATCTTGGTGGAGGGGATCATATTTTGTTATGAGGTAAGGTTGCAGATTATTTATTGGCACAGCTCTTCCCAACTGAAAAAATATTTACCGGTGAGGAGGCAGGATTCTACTGGGCTATTGGCTCACTTTGTCTCCAGCCAGTTGCCTAGTGCATTAGGGAGGGTTTGGCCTGCTGCTTGTCATTCCTTCCTCCAGCCAGCCTGATGGAATGGAGCCCGGCTGTCCAGGAAGCATGAGGCAGGCAGCCACATGTTCTCCCTCATGGGTATCTCCTTGACCTTCTGGCTATGGCTGCCTATAACATCTGGTTCCTGTCAGATGTGTCCTTTGTGTCCTCTGTCCAGGGACCGTGGTGCATCTGCTGAGGGAGGCTAATTGTGATTATTTCATTGGACTTTTCCATCTCTAACGTCCGTGATCGGTTTCTGATGTAGGAGTTGACCCTGAACATGCATGCCAAGGCTTGCTTCTTGCTTTAGTGATTAAACAGGCAGTCCAAAGGGTAGATTATGGCAAGAGAGAAAAATCTAAAAGCAAAGGAGGCATGGGCACAACTTCTTGCAAATGAAACTAAAATTCCCTGAGGGAGATCACATAAATCTCTTCCAAGGATACCCAAAATTCTGTACACAAGTATTTTGCTTTCAGTGGACTTGCTCTCCCAGTTTCTGAATATACTTTTAAAAAATACTCACAGGGGAAAAACGTCTCTAAAATATTTGTGATATATATTTTATTGACTCTGCAGGAACTTTCTCAATAGTTGCACATAAAATATTGTTTTCTTTGTGAAATAAGGAAAAGGAAATCACACTGGGGAAGGCTCTGAGGAATCAGTGCCTTGAACCTGTGGTACAACTCTTTGCTGCCATGTGATGCAACTTTTTTCACGGAGGAGGTGGGGCAGGGCAATGAGATGAAAGGTCCAGCTGGTTTTCTGCTAAAATTTATGGGTATGTGTGATGTTAGCCATCCGAACCGCTGTTAATGTTGGCTACAAAAATAATTGTGTTCAGCTGTTAAGAACATTTTTCAACATTAGGCTCGGTAGTCATAGAGATGAATATTTGGTTCCATCAGTTGTTCTCTGACATTACAGTTACCTTGAATCAATTCTGTCATAAGCATGTTGGCTGAACATTCATCAGAATTATTACTTGTTGCATACAGCTCTCAACTTGTTCATCAACTCACGATGCTAAGCGGTGTGCAAAGCTCTTAGTCCTTGTCCCAGAGGCTTTGCATGGAAAGGCATCTTGACTTACAGTATATGATTTATAACTGCTAGAATATGAATTATTTTTTCCTTGCAAAAAAAAGGCTGTGATCCTGTAACTGAGAAAAATCACTGTTTTTCTCTGTGTTGATGTTGATTGTTACGGCAGAGATTTCCTTCTTTTGGGCAAAGTGTGCCTTCAGCATGGTATTCTTGGTACATGAGGCATTGCAGCATCTTTTTATCCAGATTTCCTTGCAGATTTCCCAGTATCATTTGACCTGACACTGGTCAAGCATTATGACTTATGTGGCCTTCTAGGAGAAGCATGTAAGCTGATATTGGCACTGGACTCAGGAGTGTGACCAGTTTGGATAAGGCTGAATGGCTGTGCACAGGCAATCCCAGGAGTGTTGCTGGACATGTGACTGAGGCCTGAATCAGCTCATTGCATTAGTTGTTTGTCAAGCAAGTAAATCTTCTCCCACACTTTTGGCTTTGTTTCCATGTGGGGATCTCTAAGGAGGGTTAGGCCATCCTTGGGTCCTCTGAGGGGAAGATGGAGTTTTTTTAGTTTTCTGCCTTTTCCGCAGCAGTTATGTTCTTCTCCCCTCCTGAATGCTCAGCTGTGCCAAAAACCTGCTATCCTGACAAGATTTGTAGCTATTCTTTCTTGGCAAGTGTTGGGCAGGGTTGTGTCAGAGCACTTTTGGCCAAAAAAGAAGCTGGAGCTCTTGTCAGTCACAAATCAATTCATAGAGTGGCTCACTGAGTTTGTGACACTTGGAATTAATTGCATTTATCCAAAGTATTACCAAAATTGCTGTATTTCTGAAATAATTTTTGCAGTCAGGCTTGAGGCAATGCTGTGTCTGTGTTTTGCTTTTTTAGTCTATCTTAATACATCTGCCTCTGGTGCTGTCCATTATCTTGTGATGGTTCTAATAAATGGTAAAGGACCCTGTTTCAGAGGAAGTGGGGAAAGAAAGGCACTTGGGTCTTTGATTATAAGAATTCTTGTAGTAACCATTTTTGCTCCAACATCTGCCGGGTTGAGCTAAATCAGGGGCAGGATTAGCAGACGTGAACTGAGAAGGAAAAAAGTGCTTTAATTGGTATTCAAAGGCACTGGTCTTCGCAGAAGGTGTCATCCTGTGTTCCTGTCAGCTGGCCTGGTTTTCTACTGTCAGACAATCTGACTGTGCTCTTTATAAGTGCCTATTTACTGTCTTTCAACCCTTCTTTTTCTTAAGTTACTCCAAGTTATTTTGGACTTTAGGACAATGGTAGAACTTTAAATTTGGAAGGATATAATTCCCATTAAATATTGATACTTACTTTGACCTCACTTGCCTGATCTCACAATTTTAAATGCTATTCTTAGGTTTCATGGCAGGTAAGAATCAAACTATCAGTTTGGATAGTTTGGATCAGTTTTTGCTCTTACTGTCTGTAAAAGCTTTGCTCAAAAGGCTATTGCTGCATAAGTGTGAATGTTTTTAAGATGCATATCCAAGTGTGTATTTTTAAGATGAAGTTCTTGTTTTGTTTCTGGGGGTGTTTCGGGCCGTGCCTAGCTCCGTCACGCAGACGCCGTGGTGTTCGGCAGTAGGAAACCCAACGACGTTCCTGTGAGCTGGACAAAGCCTGGGGCCACCGTTATCAATTGTGCTCGTGATCCTCTGTCAGGTAAGAGGTGATAAAAGGTAACAGTTCTTGCACGTGATGTACAGGGAGCCTTTGAGGTGTGTGTGGCATCTTGGTGACAACGCGGCGTGGTTAAAAGCTGCGTCTCTGGGAGGGCCTTTAAAGATGTGTGTGCAGGGCATGTGTACACCTTTCTCTGGTGTATAAATAGGGATACACCTTTCTCTGATGTATAAATAGGGATACACCTTTCTCTGATGTATAAATAGGGATACACCTTTCTCTGATGTATAAATAGGGAAAAGGTGGGAGAAGAAAGGTTGGAACAGATTCTTCATAGCAGGATGGTTAGATAAGCGATGACCCAATGGATTCAGAGAGCTGAGAGGGAAGACTTTTGGGTCATCAGATGAGCTATTATTACATAGTGCTGTTTTGTATAGTGTTTTATCATATGGCTTCTGTGGACTCACCTGGAATATGGGAAAGGGAGAAGAAGGGAAGAAATATCAACTGCAAAGTGCTGTGAAAGTGTCTGCAGAGAGTGGTGCAGGAGGGAGTACAGAAATCATGTGTAGTTGAGAAGAGGCAGAATGTCTCCTGCAATAATTTTTCCAGCAAAAAAGGGTTTGGATTCATCTCCTTCCTTTTCCCCTAACTTGTTGTGGAGGGTGTATGTGTTCAATAATTTCTCAGTAGAAAAAATGTTACAGAATTTTCTTGGGAATAAAATTAAGAGATCTTCCCAGAAGTTATTCTGCTGCTAGAATAATGTGTAACAATAATAATAATAAACATGTAATTTTACATCTTCTGTAAAATTTCTTAAAATTCTGTAAAGATCTCTAGATATTTTCTAGATTTTTGGTGTGTATATGAATTTGACTGCTCAGCGTCCCCATGAGGTTATGCTGCAAATGCATAGGAAAATGAGGAAGTACATGAATAGCATGACTGGTTAATCTGGGTTTTTTTTAAATCTTATCACAAGTGTATTAGATTGACATCTGTTGACCAAAACTGTGGAAATGAGCATAAAGCTGAGAAAACCTAATTGCATGGATTTTAAACTAGGGATATTCCCTAAGGGAAAATGAAGCAGATACTCGATGCAGAGCTAATGCAAGATCAGGCTCATAATAAAGCAGCTGCTGTTCCCATGCAAAGCATGGCCTTAGCAATAGATTTCTTTCATTGTCTTTCATGATATCCTCTTAACTTGAACAGACACTGCAGGTGTCTGGAGATCTGGGTTATTATTCACTTGATTGTCTGAAGGCATTTGGACATTCATTGTCTGACTCCCAAAGCAGATCTCTGATCCTCCCGAGGATCTCAAGGGTGGGTACCAAGTCTTTTCCCTTCCTGCTGCTGCACAAGTTATCCAAAAATAATACATGTTTTCTTTTTCCTGGACTAGTGCCTAGGAGACTCCTTGCATCTCTAATGCCCATTTATTTCCCTTAGGGATTTTTGGATATAATTCTTAAGTATCTGTAGGACAGGGCTTGGCACACAGGTCTCTTCAGCAGGTACCCAGCCTGCTAGTATGACACAGCCTTACATGAAGGAGGAATGGGGGAGAAAGGGAAAGGAATAGAGAAGAGAGGGAGTGGTGGTACAGCAGTCATACCTATAAATAAAAAGGAATCTCCCCTCCTCATTTTAATCTTGAAGGTAGAAACCTCTTATGTGACAGACCTGGGGTGATTCTGACAGGGGGGATAAGCCAGTCCATGCAGCCAGAGTGGGCACCAGGAGTGCCTGGACTCTCCCAGCACTGTGCTGCCTGGTGCAAGCCCCACTTTCAGACACCTAATTCTCTCAATTGAGAAGTGAGTCTGAGCCCTCACAGGCCTGAAAGTTATGCAGTATAACTGCATGCTATGTCTTAAGACTTAAATATCTTCGTGCCTTAGTTGCTCTAAAGAACTGTAGATAATACTAGTGTTTCTCTTCTCTGAAAGAGTGTTGTTAGAAAAACTGCATTACATACCACAGTTACATTCATTTCTAGTGCAGGAAATGTAAGATTTGGCATAAGCATATACATTTCTTTGCATTTTTCAAGTACTCTGGTTTTTTTTTGAAAGACAGCATGAGATTTTTATCAAGATAATTTAACTAGAACTCATCTACCAAATATCTATCTGTCTTTATGGTTATTCTTTCAAGGTTGTCAGAACCTTGGAGAAACTCCAAAATTACAGCAGAAATGCATTTTACCAGCTATAAAAATGTTGGTCTGAAGGCTTAGTAGAGAGGTACATGAAACACAGGTGTCTGACAGGCAGAATGCACTTAGTTTAGTTGCAAGATGTTTGTGGAAAGCCCATTGTGGAGTAGTTGTGACCTTGGAGAAACAACTGAATCTTACAACTGTCTCTAGACTTCCATGGAATCTGGCTGAGGTGCTTAGAAATTGTTCTGGATTTTTTCTTGCTTTAGAAATGTCCGACTTAACATCTGTGGGGTCACAGGAGCTAAATGAAGCCTGAAAGCAATCATGGTCATGAAGTAACTTTTGTTCTTGCTAGATGGTGGCTAGATTTCCAATTTGCGTGGGTGTACATGTTGTCTAACACACTTGCATGTTTTAAAAGCACTCAGAATTTGCAAGGATGTAGCTGAATTGGGGAAATGTAGTGTTGTAAATCAGAAAGTAGATATAAAAGTGCTCACTCCAAAGTGACAATTCTTTTTCAAGTATTTTTTTTTTAATCAAAGATTTTAAAATTATCACAGTTTTAAAACATTCTGCAATTTTATAGCAGTGCAGCATCTGCTTCTGTTGCACTGACAATCTTGGAATCGGGTGAGTGCTGGTAGAGTTTTGCAGGAATATACTTTATATATAAATGTACAGAAATGAAAATAACTTTCTGAACAAAACTTAGGGATGCCAGAATTATTTGAGATTTGATGTCCAATTCCTTTGGGGTCACTTGAACGCTGAAGCTCACATGGTTTAAGTATGTTAGTGGGAAATTCAACCATTTCCCCATCTCTTCTCTATTCTAAGCTGCCTGAGCAGAGAGGCAGCACCTGACAGCAGCTCTCACTCACCTGCACAATAGGGTATGAGTAAGAGGAGGGAGCACAGTGTCTGAAGTTCAGCTGATCTGACCATAGTCCGAAGCAAAGAGTGCTGTTCCAGCTTCCATCTGGAAAATTTATCTTAGGAGAGCTGTTGCAGTCCTGTGATTGTCTTGCTAACTCCTTGCGTGCATCACTTTCACCTCTAGTTTCACCTTCACCCCTGTAAAGGCCTGGTTAGTCATTTGTGGGGTGACTGTGTGGCACAGGCAGTCTGAGAGAAGTAGTTTATTGAAGGGAATTGTCTAATTCTAATATGTGTTTACACACATGCTAGCTCTTCCCTGATAAAAATAGTAATATTAAGCCAAATAACATAAAAAGTCAAAATGTTTCTGTAAAGCACAGCTGTCTGAAAGGGGGTTTTAAACTTCATTCTTCCTACTTCATTTGTCTGTCTGGCAGCTCTCCCAGCCTGGTCTCAAAGCAACAAGAGTCAGCTTATGACTGTAGTAGACCATTCCAGTAAAACTCTTCTGTCTAAATCTAAAGCTGAGCATCTCCAGAAGAAGTGGTTGGGGTTTTGTTTGTTTGTTTTAATTGCTAGTGTTAATGCAAGAAGAAGGACTTTTTAGACACTTTCTTAATTAGAGTTTAATATGAGGACTGTTGCCTTCAGCTTGGTTAGCTGTGTCACTGATGTGTGGATGCCTGCTGGCAGGAAAGTTTGAGAAAGGGTCAGGAAACACATGCAATGAGGCTGAGGGGTCTGCAGAGAGGGTCTCCTGCTCTCTCAGCAATGGATGTAGCTGCCACCCTGTCTCCAGTCTGAGTGTTCTGTGCCCTGCTGCTCTGGGACCCTTGTTGGGAGAGGTGATTGTGCAAGGAAACGTGAGCCTTTTATGACCAGCACAGAAGGGGTGAACAGAGCAAGAGCTTGACCAGGTCAGGGTTTGCACTTCAGTTCCCCCGTGGCAGAGAGGTTAAAGCTGTCAGCGTACAGTTGTTATTTTTTATTACAATTATATCTACGCCCTTCAGAATGTGACTATGGCCTTGATATCCCCACAGAGACTAGGATGTGAATTTTGGAGAAATTGTGTCTAGATAAAAGCCAATGAGCAACAACAGAAGAACAAGCCAGAAGGATTACAGCAAAATGACAAAATAATATGTTTACTTGGGGTAGCTAATGTATGATTATCATTTGATATATTGCCACTAGAAACAATTATAAGTGTCTCTGAAGTTGAAGTCGCTCTGACTTGTGTAGACTCTCCAGAATACCTGCTTTTAATATGATGCTAATGAAGATATCTGTTGCTATTCCAAAAAATTTGCATCTGCTGTTTCCAAGTTATAACGATCCTCTATGGTATCTGTGATCATTTCGTTGTTGTCGCTCACTGTAATGTGTGTGTTGAAGAGAAGACAGTCTTAGGTGTTTTGTTTAAGAATGTATGTAGATTTTCAAATACAGCTGTGTGATTTCTTTTGTGTGGGTTTGTGTAATATGTTTCAGAACATACAGTTACTCTCTGATTTTCATAGTCTATTCATCCTCCTGGGTGGTTTCATTTGAAGTATTAGAGAAGCCACCTATAATTTTGTCAGTAGTATCATTAAATTTCAAGTCACCCTTCAGAAATTTTTTTTTTATATAACTTTCAAATACACATGCTCCCACTCACAGAAGATTTGTGATTTATTACTGCAATACTTATATTTTTCAGAGAAACACAGCTATGGTCAGCAGAACAGCCCTGCTGCTGAGAAGACTGTAGGTTCTCTTGCAGTAGCAATGAGAATGCAGGTTAGTGTACCTTTGTTTGTAGATTGTACCAATGTTGCAGATTTGTTGCTCTTTCTATAAGCTGCAGAAATTACTTCTACAGTTTGCATTTTAACTTTTGTTTTGCTCTTTTGGACATCTTACCTGACTTCCATTTTAATAGCAACGCTTAATCAGATAGAGTGATACCTATTACATTTAATTATGGAAAGGTAAATTAAAAATCAGACATCTCATAATTTTGGTTAATACAGTAAAGGTTGGCAGAAGCACTTGTGTCAATAGGCTAATGTCACTCATTCTGGTAAGACTGAGAAGATTAATTGTATCTGCATTTTTGCATTACAATGGATTGAGGGTCCAAAAGTATGTTATTTCATTTTGGAAGCAGCGTAAGTCAGTCAATGAAAAATCAGTATATTCCATTGTTTTTAAGGTGTGAGAGAAGAATAGTAATTCTCCATTTTGACCAGAATAAAATGTCCCACTGCCTAATTAGACTCTTCTCTGCCACCTATGTGTTAATGGGTCTCTTTTTGAAACGTGGTCAAACAATAGAAAAGTTGTTCTTACTTTGTCCTAAAACCATGAAATGGAAAAATTTTTAAGTTTGGGGCTTTTTGTTATCCTGTACCCTAGAGGTTATTTCAACGTACTCTAGAGATTGTTTGAAATTACTGTTCAGCATTTATGATGCAGCTGTTGTGTGCTGTTTTCTTGTTTAAAACCAGAACATGGTAAAAAACATGGAGCGATGGATCCAGTCCCAGCAGTACAGGAAGTGGGACCTCCACAGCTTGAAACTGCAGCCCCTCTCCCCAGTGCCCAGGTAATAAGTGCTTTTAAAGAAAAAAAAAGTGAAAAATATTTTTAAAAAGAGCAAGCAAGTCTGACAACCTAAAAATGTGCTGTGCCTAATTAATTTTTAATCTTATGTGGACTATGTGTTGTGCCATTCTCACTGAAGCCAAGTTTATTTAATGAAGACCCAAAGCTGGAAGGTTTCATTGACAAAGGGAGGAGAACTCTTGTGCAGCACCAATAGAAATTCAAAAGACCAGAAGTTCTTAATGGCTGAACCCTGCTGCAGGAAGATGTTTAGTTAAGGCTCAGTGATTTCAGTGGCGTTTGAGTTTGTATTTATTTTCTTCCCTCAGTAGAAGTACTTTCTTCTGCATTAGACTTTTAAATTCCTGTGTGGGTGTGAAAAGCAGGAAGCATATTTATTCTCATGGCCAGAATCTTTTCAATCAGCTCCTGTCATTCACTTCCCAAGGCCCCTGTCTGGGCCTCAGGGATTTCAGGTCTGCCTTGGCACCATTGCTGACATCTCTGACATTTAAAGCAGCCTCAGCTCTTTGCTGTGCTGAAGTGCTTTGCTATGTGTTGGTTGTGTTGGGTGGGTGGCAGAGAGAGGAACCAATGGCTAGAAAGTGAGGAAAGTGTCAACATTTTTTTGTGCTTATTGATACACCTGCTTCTGCAGATGCTGAAGGAACCTCACACCAGAAGAAAGTCAGAGAGAGTTGGAACTGCATAGTCTGGAGGACAGGGGGATCTTATCAATGTGTCTAAATACAATGTGCAGTGGTACAAACAGGAGTGAGGCAGGCTCATTTCAGTGGAGCCCAGTGACAGAACCATCAGCACTGAGCACAAACTGAAACCCAGGAAGCTCCATGTGGAAATACTTCTTCACTGTGAGGGTGACCAAATGTTGACTCAGATTGTGCGGGGTGGTTGTGGAGCATCAATGCTAGGAGACATTCCAAAGCCACCTGGACATAGGCAACTAACCAGCTCTAGATGCCCCTGCGTGAGCAGGGGATTGGACCAGGTGGCTTCCAGAGGTCCCTTCCAACCCCAGCCAGCCTGTAATTCTGAATCCTGCTGGTGTTGTTTTGGAAAACTGTGACAAAATATTGTATTTTGATTTACTTTTCACTGTCTCTTAGAACAGTTTAATGGGAATGCACAAATGTAATTTAAATGGAGATGCCAAAAGAATGAGTTTTCTCTTGTAACCAGGGACACAAGGAAGCAGAAATGCTTGAGCTTTTTCTGGAATTCTAGAATTCAATTTCTAGAACTGAAGCCTAAAAAAAAAACTATCCTTAAATAATACAATTAAAAGTTAAAGTATGCAATGTCATGAGGGTGATGGTAAAAAAAGTGCTTTCACAAAAAAGTATTCCCAACCGTCTCTATGACATTGTGTGTTTAGTACATCAATAATTACATAATTAATAAATAATGGTGTGTATATATATATATATATATATATATATATATATATATACACCATAATAGAATATATATATAGTGTAATATATATTATATAATTAGTAATAGGACTTGCATTTATCTGCTAACTCTGTAGCTTTGTCTTTTTTGTTTTAAATGTAAAAATGTAAAAAACCCCTTCTGATGGAAAGTATCCTGTAATAAAATGTAAGTTTTGAGTAATACACCACGTTGTGTGGAAACAGATGGAGTATTCATTGAAAGTGAGGCAAAGCTGCTTAAGCACTAAAACTAAGAATATCTGCTTTTTGATTTCTGTGAGATCTGGGTTGAAGGATTTCCAAATATATTGGAAATAGAATGGAAGATTTTCTTACAGTATGCAGTAAAAAAAAAGTCAGATGAGTAGATGTAGAGCCTTCCTCTGTCTTCTAAATTTTTCTCTATTTTGTAAATTATCCTTTAGCATTGTCAGTGATGGACATCTTGCTTAACAGTTTTCATTCATGCAGAAGAATCACTTTTGCACATCTCCAGCAATACTGAATAATATAACATATTGAATAATTCTCGTATTTCCAATACAGAGAATATATTGTCAGACTAAAAGAGTCAGCTGCAAATATAGACTTCTAAAGTCCAGGTATAACCAAGTCTTTAATTTTCTGTGTTTTGGGAAAATATATTTGGTAGGAGGAAAAAAATGCAAACTAACTTTGTCATATTAGTCTACATCTTTCTCCTCTTGCTAAATGTATCAATTATTTTCATGGGAGAATAGTGACCCTGAAAATTTTCATTTCTTAGATCTTTAAGGGACCACACACCACCAACTTAGCAAGAATTTTCTGTGACTTGAGTTGTTTATATATTGGAAGTTCTAAGTGAAAACTTCAGATGGTCTTTGCAATGTGATGTGTGTAAGCCACTCCATCTCATGTTCTCATTAAATTTTTATGGCTAGCTGTGTTTGAAGTCACACATAAGAAGCTAAAGGTACATCCTTCTGTGAAAGAGGATGCATTTAGTATGTCTTTCAAAGAAAGCAGGTTCCAGGTTAGTGCTGTGATTGAGTAACTCCTTGTCCTGTAGTACTGGATTACGTCATTGTTTGGGTGGATGGTTTCTGGGTTTCACTGAGGTGCTGCTGGGTGCAAAAGGGGGATACTTGAGAGCTATAAATGAATAATGGAGCCAGTTTAGGATTTTCTCAAAGAATTGCAAGCAATTAAGTTGGCACAGACTGATTATTTGCCAGGTGGATGCAGAATGGCTGAGGTCAACACACAGAGTTGAGATCTGGTAGTAGTTTTATGTTCACTGCTGGATATTTAAGGTCTTGCAGAATGTTCAAAAGTTCAGGACATGAGCTTTCATGCCGCTGCCAGATTCTATCTTAAAAATACTGTGATCAACTGAAACTACAGGAAGAAATTTAGCCTGGTCAGGCTGAAAGTAATTTTTTAAGTTGTTTTTGTGGTAATGTGAGCGATTCAAAGCCCAAGGAGACAACTCTTCACATCCTGTGTGCCAGTCCCTGGGCTTCCATGAAGGAGCTTACAGCTTCTACACACTTATGTGGGCATAATGGGCAACTATGTCAAGCTCACAAATGAAAAATCCATGAGGGAGTATTAAATCCAAAGGCCTCAGGTTGTCCAGATCAAGAATTGCAGGTACAAGTGTCCCCTACAGTCACATTCCGTCCGGGAGTCTGTGGCTTGCCTCAGCTGCTGCTCACCCTTGCTGGAGGAGGCTCATCAGCTCACTGGGTGTCTTGGCTGAGCCCTGTGCTTTAGGCTCCTGCTCTGTGGCCATTTTTAGTTTAGCTGTGTTTTAGAAGTGCATGAGTTGGTCTTCAAATGCCTTGTTTCCTTTGGTGCCCTCGTGGGGAGCAGCGATGTTGGTGCTGCCCTCGGATGAAAGGTGCTGCATGCACGAGCTTCGACTTTAGCGAATGTGTTTGTGTGACTGTTGGCCAAGGAATGCATGAACTTTTTAGTAAATTGTATGTGCTGAAATATGCTGTGAGGGAGGAGAACAAAAGGGAAAAACAAATCCAGAAACATCCATTCCTGTGGGACATGCTTGAGCATCCAGCAGACACGTTTCTAGCTTGATATGAAAGCATTACGTAATATTTGGAATCTGATTAAAGAAGAGCTCTCTGTGAAATTGTAACAATTAACAAACTCTGTACGTGATTTTCAATGTTATATTAGGTGTTAGTTAATATTTAGGTTTGGTTAATAAAATGTGAGAGAGAAGTGAAAAACTCATTACAATAACTCCATTGTTGGATTATTTGCTGTTGTTTTGTGCTCTGTCGTCGACCACCTAAGCTGAGAGAAATCTCCTGGCTCCTATTTGTTTTCTTTTCCAGTGATATTGAGATTTCCCGAGCACAGAGTCCAAAAGCTGTTGATGTACTTGCCAAGGAGATAGGATTGCTTACAGATGAAATTGAGATCTATGGCCAAACCAAAGCCAAAGTACGTTTGTCCCTGCTGGAAAGGTTAAAGGATCAACCAGATGGAAAATATGTTCTAGTTGCTGGGTAAGAATGCTATGTAATGTCATTAATGTCCGCTGTTTCCACTCTTATTAATATAAACATGCAACTTACATCTTTTTATACTCTGTGCAAATAAGAATCTTGAATGTTTTCGTCTGTACATTGCTCTCTTCTGAAAGTAAGCAGGTTTTGAACTTTTTTGAAGTAACACAGCTTTTCTTCCAAGCTCTTATTACTGAGTAAATTACTGAATATATTTTATAAAAGGTAATTTATTCTATGATTCTGGGAAATGTTGGTGAGTGGAGTTTTTCTTACTGTTTTATCAGAATTTCAAATGTTTAACTTGCATATTTAAGGCTGCTGGTATTGTGGCTGTTTATAAACAAACATTAACAGAAGCTACATGCTAATCTGTTGATATTAACAATAAATACTTTTTTTATTGAAGAACAGCTTACAAAGTTTAAAAAGCCATGTTTTTTCTCTGAAATGTAGACATGTCTCCAGGCAGGCTTATCCTGCTCACTTTTCCCACGATTGTAGCAAATGCAGTGCTCAGCAGGAATTATGCACTTCTGAAGAGCTTCAGGTTTTTCTTGCATTCAGTGACACAACCTTTTCATTCACCTGGTTTACTAAGTGGAAACTTCTACTTGTGAAGAAACGTGGAGGTTTTCATTAATTTTAAAATTGTAGTTTGTTCTTTATATTCTGAATTAATCTGTTGGTTGCTTCCTTTTAAGTAAAACCATTCAGGTTTAAAATGCAGTTTTGGCTGATCCAGAAGGAGAGGACTGTTGTTAACTGCCTTGATCTACTGACTCCTCACCTTGGCTAGTTTTCTCAAACTTTTCTTTTCTGCCTTCCTGTGGGAGCAACCTGCATTTCTGGCACTGAGATGGAGCTGTTGTAGCCTGACTTGATGTCACAAAGCTGAGGCAGGCGAATATGAAGCTTTCCTCGAAGCTATGTGATAGAAGTCCAGCATTAAAGATATTCCTGGAGGATGCTGAAGCAGTTAAGAGAAGGAAATAATAGCTTGTTGAGCTTGGTTTCCTTTGGCATAGTTTTATTTTGGTTTGGGTTTCTGTGGCACTGGAGAAACAAAAACAGGTTTAGCATTTGACTGAGTTTGAAGAAAGTTGCTGCCATGGATTTTCCTGCTCATGATGTCAACAGCATCAGTTGGTCATCATGCTGCAGAACAATCCAGGCTTCCCTAGCAGCAAACCTCTCAGAAGAAGAGGTTATTTGAAGATGTCTGGAGACATAAGATAGCAAGTTGCAAAGCCTGATTCAGGTGGATTTTATTTGTGTCGGATTGCATGAAACAGTGCTTACATTTCTTCACACTGCTTTGTCTCCCATTCTCCTTCAAAGAATGTGTCTCAAGCAGTTGTCACAGAAAGAAGTGCATCTGCATGTAGAAGAAATGCAGCAGTTTTGACCAGCAAGATAAAAAGCTGGCAAAAAGTAGAAAATTGTATCCTCTTTTAAGTTTACATAAAAAATGTACCAATACAGAATGGTGTCTCAGAAACAAAGGGCTGGGTTTGGTACCTAGCCAACCCGATGATGCAAGATGTTGCTATTTGTAACATCTCTGAAGTCATTGCATCTTGTGGGGTTAGTGCAGAGCCACATCTGCTGCAGGAGGAGTGCCTGGGCAAGGTCGCTACAATAGTGGGAACATTCTCTTCTGAGAGAGTTCAAAGCCTGACTTTGAAATATAGTACATTTAAAATATACATATAATGTGTGTTTATATGCTCTCAGCTGCTCTCCCTTGCTGAAATGGCTGTAGCAGATGACAATGATTTTAAGAAAAGCAGGGAGCTCTGTCTGATGGGGAAATGTTCAATGCAATGAAAATCAAGTGTCACTGAAGTGTGGAAACTGGGAAGTGAAATAGTATCCTCCTTTGCCTTCATTCTCTCCCTTACCAAGGCAAGGTCAACCAAAACCTGCCATTTGGATTATTATGTTTGCTCACAATAACCAAAGATACTTAAAAATTCTTTTAGAATGATGCAGTGTAGGCCTTCAAAATAAATTTTCGATGCTTCAGAGGAAATATTTAAGATATATGTTTATACTTATGGTTCTGGTAGAAATATTTGTGATGTACGATGGGAACTTCTCGTGTGTGAAAAGAGTGTAAAGTGTGTGTGTATATTCAAGAAACTGCAAAACTTCCAACCACCATCCATGATGCAGCCAGTAACATTTATGCCTTTAATTGCACATTCAGATTTAAATGTTTCACAATGTCTAGGAATTTATAAATATTTGCTGCAAATGCATGTCTAGTTTATTCCTGATACACTAAAGACCAAACTTCTTCTTCTGAGCAGGAAAATGCAACTGAAATGCACCTTTTTATCTCTACAGATAGTTTATGGCTCTTTAAAAAGTTGCTAACTTCAAAGTCTTTTTTGTTCCTTCTAAATGCAAGCAAATATGGCTGTCTCATCCATTCTAAACCTTGTATGCTGAAATATTGCAGTTTGATTAACAGACCACGACACCCGAAAATAGGATGAAGACTTTTATTTCTTCATAAATTCCATTTACTTTTATATGGAGACTATTTTTTTAACTTTTTCTTTTCATTATTGATTTTTATTTTCTTTGTGTTTTGCTTGCTATAGGGCTTGTGTTAAGACAGTGTGGTGGCAGAGCCACAAGTTATCAAGGAGTAATTGATTCTTGGGCATCACTGCCTGTAAACAGGATTTTAGTGTGCTAAATAATATGTCTCAGGATCTGTTAACTCAAACTGCCTCCACTCAGTGCCAGCTGAGATCATGCAAATGAATGCAGCTTGTTCTTGACCTAGGAGCTAAGTTTAGTGTTCAGGGTAACCTAATCGTGTGTTCAAGCATGTAGAGGGCATATTCACAGACAAAATATGAAATTACAGCTGCAGTTTTTTAGAATCTATGTCTGTGTGTGTGTATGTTTCAGTAGCTTATTCTAAATGCTCCAGTGTTGTGGCTTTTAGCCAGATAATTCTGGAAAATTGTTCACTTTAAAAATGCAAGATGAAGAAGAATAAAAAGTGAGAAAATTAAGAAATAAAATTCTGCCTTTAACAAGAAGTGTGTTGGATTTTGAATGCTGGAAAATTTAAAATCAGTACTTTTCTTCTGACAGTAATAGATTGTTCTTTGATGAACTACCTTTTCAGTAAAGTAAAAATGGAGGAAAACAAAAATGTATTGTATTTCTTTTTACTGTGTCCCTTGGGCTGCAAGGTGTTTAAAAGCTAAGAAAAAAGGAAAATAAAAATTAGAGGAAAGATACAGGGAGGGATAAGAGGGGAAAATACCCCTGTGTTGATGCCCTGAACTGTTTGATAGTCCACGGTAAAGTCATAGGTGAGACAATTGTAATGTATTGGTCGTGTCATTACACAGCTCCTGATTGGGATTGTTTTGTATGAGTCTGTAGTGGATTATGAGAGTTCGTAGTGGAGGATTCCTCAGTCTGTTCCTGTCTTTGTTCAGTCATTTTAGCTTGATAGTAATCTCTGTGCTTTTGTGTATGGAAGCTCCAGTCCCAGCCCAAGGATGCCACTGCAACATTGTCATAACCTCATCTCGCTGAGGTGACAGCAGATGCAGCACTTCTGTGCTCAGAAACACATTTCTGACAATTGTAATCTAGGATGGGAGATGTACATGGCTGGGAACTCAGTTGCCCATGGCCTCCATAGCCTGGCTTTGCAGGTTTCCATGTGGATCGCATGAATTATGAACTCATTAAAATCTTTGAATCTGCTGATACCTATGAGTTGAAAGTAGGAAGTCTGAAAGAGAATTGTCACATACCCAGTAAAGTTCTTGCTGGAGTCACAGTGGCTCTGTGGCTGTGAGGAGGTTACAGCTGGTGCAGTGTATGTCTCCCTGTTTGTTTATTTTCTTTTTGGGAGACCTCGTGCAGCTTTCCCACAGAAACAGCTCTACTGCAAGCTAATGTGATGTATAACAAACAAAAAGTCTGCATATTCTTATCTTTGTTTTGATATACAAAGAGAGAAGGCTTTCCAATATTATGGAAAACTTACTTTGCCAAGGAGCTGATGGCTGCTTGGTAGGTGGCGAAGTTTAAGGCGGAAAATTATTGTGGGGTTTCTGTGTTTTGATTGAAAACATACTAAAGAAATTTGAAGAATAATTTCAATGCAAATGGCTGTAAAGTCTCTTGAAGTTCATTAAAATTTATTGCATTTTAAAGGAGGTTTTTCCTTAATTTGCATAATTTTAAAGCACAGCATTGCACAATTGAGCTAAAGTTAGCCATTGGCAGTTGTAATTTTATACCCATGTGAGCAAGTGACCTAAGCTGCGAGAGTGTAGGCTCAGTAGTGTAGCCAGCAAAAACAGCTCAATGTCCACAAAACAGATTAAGTGGTTTATTTTATTTATAAAACCCAATCAAAGTAGAGCAGGTACAAAAGGGAAGATATTTAAAATCAGCTTTCGAAGGAAAATTATTGGAATAGAATTTTCTTTTAATTTCAGGTGCTTTCTTTTTCTTTTAACTAATGTTTAAAGCTGAGGTTTTGGTAACTGTTGAAACTAATAAATAATTTGTTCAGCTCTTGAGCTTTCCTGCCAGTTTAATCAAAGAGCAGTGGTGTGTTTCCCTTTTTGCTTTCTGGAAATAGGTCTGTCTCATAGAAAACTCTCAGTGCTTTCTGGTTCATATTACAGTGTCATGTTAGAATAGGCCAGTCAAGTTGCCAGAGCGTTTTAATAATGTGACACTTGACTGTGTGTTGTTTTCTTCTGTGACAAGTAGATTTTATTCTTTATGCTTCCAGCATGCATTCTGGTTATGCATTTGTCAATTGCAATTTTGTTTCCTTTGTTGGATAGGAGGCTACATCTTTGATTTTGCTGGTTTCATAATTTTTCTGTTAGTGCAGCCATCGAGTGCACTGAGTTTTCTGGGTCTGTGGAAAGTTCTTTACTGGCAACTTCCAGTAAACAATTATAGGTGTCTCTTTCATAGTAGAATAATTTTCTTTTGGGTGTTTTGTTACTGTTTTTTCTTTTTATGTTGTTGTTGTTATTTTTAAATAATTGATAGCTCCATAAGTTGTTACCTTGTTAAGTCTTTGAACACGGCAATGCCTCAGGATTACTTATATATGCTTTAAATCTGGCTTTAATGCACAGGAATAAGAGGATCAAGTAAATGAGATTAGGACAATAGACAAAAGTGAATGAGATAGCAGGAGAACAAGGGGTAAGGAGAAACCATGCTAAGAATTATTTGAATGGGTTGGGGGAAACCAGTGTTAGAACAGTAGTCAGAAGGTGAAACAGGCAGTAAAAATGAGTTAACCTGGCTGTGGTGCTCTGAAGGAAACTCATTTGTTCTAAAGTGAGGATCCTGGGACAAAAAGGAGGTGAGAAAAAGAGTGGTAGGAAAAAAGGAAGCTATCTGTGTGGCTACAGTAAAACCCTGAGGGCTCCCTGTCCTGGCAATGTAGATATTTAAAGTACCCTTTCTTCTAGGAACCGCAAGCTTTGAAAGTAAAAGAAATGAAGTAGTATTCTGTGCTTCTGCAGTAGATCAGAAGGAAATAAGAAGGTCTAGTATGGATAAAAAAATGACAGGGACCAAAACTGCTTTTGAGATAAAGGATATGCTCTAAATCTCCCACTTTTTTTTGGCTCTACATAGATATTTTGCTAGAATTCTGTGAATTCTTTTTTATGTCAAAGTGCCATTCTAGGATAATGAAATAGTCTAGGATAACAAATGGTAAATTACTGATGATGTTTTAGAATCTGATGGTTGGTGAACTCAATGTTATGAAATGTGGGAGAAAATTGCTGAAACCAAGTACCCAAATAAGTGGCCCAGAGTCACATAAGGGTAGATCAAAGTGAAGAATTCAGGGAATCTCTTATAGATGTGCTTAACCTCATTGGTTTCACTGAAACTTTAGTTAAAAGACTACTTTTCTGAATTGTATTTTTTTTTCCTAGAACAATATAAAGATGTTGATTTGACTTAATTCTAAACTGCCCACATTTTTCCAGACATATCTATCCAGGGCATCTTTTTTATACTAAAGCCAAGGATCTGATGATGCTGTAAAGGATAGATTTATGAAAAGTTAATGTTTTAATCTATTTTCTTTTGTGGGTTAAAGAAGTGCTTTTCCCAGTCTGTGGACTGACTGAACTAAGCTGATTCTTACAATTACTCTAATGTTTTTGTGCCATTTGAATTGTGATCTGAGGATAGGAATATCTTGGAAAAATTACTAGTTGGGGAAGGAAGTGTTTCTAATTAGAGCTAGATGTTTCAGCTCAAGTTTTGAAAAGGTCAAGATAAGGGTTCCCCTTCAACTAGATCCATGTGCCTGCTTGTATTTCCTTGGGAATGAACACTAGTTTTTAACATCATCTTCACTAAAGTATTTCTCTGCAGGTAGAAAAGGCACCAATGATATGAATGGTTGCTCTTGGCCGAAAAGGAAGATTTGTGTGAGAGTGGTGTGAGTGGAAAAAGGACTGGGGCTTTCTTCTTTTGCCAATCAGAAAAAGAAATGCTGCCTCAAAAGAATCACTGAAATGCAGTTTGGAACCATGAGATGTGTTCATACATCAAGAAAGAAAAACAGAAAGAGAGGAAGAACCCTAGCACCCACACGCTTTTAATGTGGATCACAAACAAATGTGCTGATGTTGAAAGTAGGGAGAGGATCATTTAAACTGAGGTGTCTCTCATTCACTGAAGGCCGATGAAATTTTCTGCTTGCAAAATCAGCTGTCATTGTCCCTTTATTAAAGGGGCAAGAATAGAGTCTTCTCTAGGGACAAGAATAGAGTGGAGGTTAGAGTCTCTGATTTGAGTTTGCAGGTATTTTTAAAATTCTGGCCTGTTTCAGACATGGTCTAAATATGGGAGCTGTAGCATGAGGCTTTTGAACTTTTGTATGGACTATGATAGTCCTTAAATCTCGGAAACAAAAGTGTACAGTAAATCATGTTCAGTTGAATATAGTGGATTTTGTGTCCTGTTTTGTTTAAAAAGCAGTTGATCTGTCATTGTTGAGGGTTATGGTGACATGGAAGCTGGAGAGACACAGCTGAGTTCTATAAAAAAGTGTTGGTTATTTAACTTAAAATATTCTATTATTTCATTCAAAGTTTGAACAATGGGAATAAAAGATTTCATGCATTACTGCAGAAAAATATTAATACATGCTTATAGTATTATGATGGATGGATTGTTAATGAAACTGGTGAGACTTTTGTGCTGTAATAAAAATGTCTAAATTCAATATATTCTTTTTAGAACTTTTGCCAAAATAATCTTCTCTTTTTCTGCTATCATAGTAAATTGCTTAAATAGAAGACACATGTATATTAGCATTCCAGCTTGAGCTAGGGGCTAACATTGTGGCAGTATTTTTGTGAAGATAAAGTAATCTTATTGAAATTTGCTGTACAAATATTCTTCATTGAAATCAAAAGCTCTAAGTTCTGATATCCTTAGCCAGGCTGACATCAGCAAAGAATTTGATTAATCTTTTTTCTTGTTTTGCTAGAATAACCCCTACACCCCTAGGAGAAGGGAAAAGCACAGTCACAGTTGGTCTCGTTCAGGCGCTTACTGCACACCTTAACATTAATTCCTTTGCTTGTCTGAGACAACCTTCTCAAGGACCTACTTTTGGAGTGAAAGGTACATAATATTTGCAGAACCTATGACCTTTTTCAGATTAAAAGGAAAACTGCTTTTCTGCCTTTTTTAATTTATTTCTTCTTTCTTAATTTCTTAATTGCTTCACTCAGTGGATTGTCCCAGTAGTAGCATATTTGATTTTTTAATACATATATTACTAATAGATTGAGGTTTCTTGCACATGACTTCCTGTGCAAGGTTCATACCTATGTTCCTGCACTTAACATGTACTGATAATGCAGATAAAGCCCGAACATAATGAAAGGCAGAGGGATGTAATTAGCCATGAGGAATTTTGTGTGAGTACACACCCTTCCAGCCACCCCTCTACCTGGGGACTCTTTAAATACATTTCTAAATATTACTGTGTAATTGTTCCTTGAGAAAGGGTCCGCATTGGATATTCACAAGCAATACAAGGAATTTAGCAGTTGTGGTTCAGTTGTGTCAGCAGCACACGTTTGGCTAGGTCTGAACCTCTTCTCTCTGTTCTCCTGAGCTGTCGCCTCTAATCGCGGGCTGCTGCCTTTTTGCCTAGAAGCCCTGTAAGAGCCTGAGGGCCAGGTAAGACCCAGCCAGATTGCAAGCCCATCTTCCATGCTGATGACAGGAAGTAATGCAATCTTTTTTGCCATTTCTCAGCTGAAATTGGTGCCTAACTGGGCAAGCACTCGCCATCTGCTCTGCTTTGCTTTGCTGAAGTTTAAGTTAACAAGTTTGGTTTCAGCTGGAAGGCTCCTGGTGCTTCTCAGCTAAGACTGGTGCGTGTGAGTGCTTTAATCCCTCCACTCAACTTGTGCGTAGGCAACAGCAAATTTCTTTGCCTGTACCATGAGAGGTAGAGGGGGAAGAGTGGTCAGGGTGTGAAGGTTTCATTCAGAAGCAGTGCTTGCCTGTGACTGCTTTGTCTTTCCACCCAGCAGCTGCATGTGCATGACTGTGTCCTAAATCTGGGCAGGAGCAGAGGGTGGTCCTTACACAGCCAGAGCCTGCACCACCCATCACATGTAGGCTTTCATTTCAGAGCAAGGATTCCCTTTTTTCTACCTGCTGAAAAAAAAAAGAAAAAAGCCAGCAAGATTAAGGAAATCATGGTTATTTGGATGCATCATGGATCTTCTAATAGAAATCAAAATGCCAAAAATGTGTCATCATTGCTGTGTGTTTCACTTTGTGTGTTTAAAGATCGTTGGTTTTTTCCAAAACTGATATGACCATGTGCTTCCCTGTGCAGGTGGAGCAGCTGGAGGTGGATATGCTCAAGTGATCCCCATGGAGGAGGTGAGACAGCCTCAGCTTGCAGTCTGTGGGATGGCTTGATGGGCATGATGGCATTCATGGTTGAAGACTGACTTGATGATCTTGGAGGTTTTTTCTGACCCTAATGATTCTATGACGTTCACAGTGCTTGTTTGGAAATGTGTGGCAGTTTCACCCCAAGAGAGTCTAATTTAGAGCTCAGCAAAACCTCTCTGTGTCTAGAACTGGTGAGGAATCACCTTGACTGTGCACAGCTGGTCCAAGCAGAGTCCTAATGTCAGCCCTGAAGTACCACTAAAACTGATCTTCCAACTCCTTCTGTCAGACACATAAAAAATACTGTACCTGTGTAACACAAGTCTTAATTTGAGATGCTCATTTCAGAGTTTTCACACAACTTTGTTAAATTTTGTATCAGCAAAGTTCATGCCTGTGAGGTTAGGGGCTGTTCTCCTGCAGCTAACAGAAAGCTGGCCTATGGCCCCAAAGCCAGGATGCATGCTGTGCTCTGGGGCATATTCTGCAGTAATCCACACCTCTGGTCCAGGTCAGTTAGTGGTTAGAAATGCTAAACTGATTCTCTGTTAATGATGTGGAACTGTAACTCTTGGCTTCTGATTCCTGAATCATTTAGCAAAGAATGAAGATGTTCGTGGCTTTGTTTGGCTACACTTAAAGTAGTTTACCATGTACTCAGATGAAAACAAGTCCTTCGTATGGCCCAGTGTATTTTCACCTGGAATTCTTCAGCCTACCCTGACAGCTGACTAATCAGAGCTGCAGTCTCAAGGAGATAGCAATGATTTGTGCTACTAATTTGTCTTAGTGAATTGAATTAGATATTTTCTTATAAAAAGATCCTGTTGTTTCCCCCTTCTAGTTCAATCTTCATTTGACTGGAGATATTCATGCTATAACTGCTGCAAATAATTTGCTGGCTGCTGCTATTGATGCTAGGATCTTGCATGAGAATACTCAATCTGATAAGGTGAGAATTATTTTCTCCTATCCAGATGACATTTTTTATTTTCAGTTTTTTGATAAACTGCATTTCAGAGAAAACCATATTGTTTCTCATTTTATATTTTCACCATTTGAACAGTAACTGTTGCTGAAGCCATTTTATGTTCTGCTGGGAAATTTTCCATATACAATGTATTTTTCTGGCAAATAGCTATCATAAGGTAGTTTTTAAGATAAGGATCCCACAGCCAGAACATTGACAACTATTTCTGACTGTACTAAATAGTGTAATAAAGCATGTTTTCCCTACCTATAATCCTATTATTTTCAGTAATTTGAAGACTCATTTCAAAGTTACAAATTGTTATTTCTGATGTGTGGTTGGGTATGATGTACCTTAAGAGGAAGGAGTTATGGGGAAGATAAACTAGATCCTTGTCCCTCTGCTAAATATATTGTGACCTTCAACAAAACTTAACTTGGGGCTTTAAAGAGGAGGGAGAAGATGATCAAAGAAGGAGCCTCTTCTTGTTGTCTGCAGCATTAAAACTGAGTATGGTTGTACCCTTTGCTTGGTACATTTGTACACAATGTACATTTAGATCAATGTACTTTTAGGCCAGTTTGGAAATTATAATTGTAGTTTAAATGCTTTGGATCTTGATTAAAGTTTTAAAAGCTTCCCAGTTTCAGAATTTATATATATTTTTTTTGGTGAAGCAGAGAAAAACAATAATTTCTGGCAATTGGATTTTAGACTGTTGAATTATAGACATGGCTTAGAAGCCTGCTGCCTTCTCAGAATTGTTTTTTAAGTCTCTAACCAGAAGTCCGCAACACATGTGGTTAGGAAGTTCTTACTGAAATTAGGTGGAATAAATTAAAAAAGCATTAGCTTTCTATAACTTTCCCCTTCAACTTCTTGTGTGGTTTTTCTAGTCTTTGTATAACAGGCTGGTTCCAGTAGTTAATGGCATGAGAGGATTTTCTGCTATTCAGCTTGCCCGTCTGAGAGTAAGTTGTTAATTCAGTCTCTCCTCTATTATGGTGTCTCTTCATGAAATGTATTCTCTTACACGACTTGTTTAAAATTACTTGATGTATGGGACTGAGTTTGTATAAACCCTCATAAATATATCAAGTCTAGACTTTTTTTCTGAAAGCATCATCCTTGGAGTAATAGGATCTGGGTCTGATATTATTTTTATAACTAACATTTTTGCTATTCTTTTCTCCTGAAATAAACCAGTGATGTTTTTAAATGCTGTGTCTTTTCTGATGAAATATTAAAGTCAGAGGTTTTTAAATACTTTTCCAATTATGGTATAGTCACATTTGAAAGCTCACATTCTTTGGTTTTGCAGTATTTTCTGATTTTGAAAGTTTAATGTAGTATATACTTCTGGGGTTTTATTGATGTCAGTTTGACAGTGTTCTTCCTTCAAGGGGTACATTTGCATGCTCAGTGTATTTTTGCATCCCATCTTGCTCCCTGAATCCTTCCAGAGGAGCTTCCTGTGCAATTCACGCATGTATGACATGCCTGGATTTGAGAGTGCCATTCTGATAAAAACCTAGAGAGGAGCACATCCCACTAGTGTAGGAGAAAAAGAATATGAACCTCTCAAACCTCACCCCTAAGGACAGCTCCAGTTCTTCTGTGGCCAGTTCCATGTTTGTTGTTGGCTTGTGTGTCCTGACTGATTGTTTCAGTCATGGGATGGCAGTGGGCAGTGCCACGTGCACACTTGGAATTTTGGGGATGGAAAGAGGGATAGACGTAGCGACAGCTTCTGTTTTGGTGGGGGGTAAAAGAGTCCTCGTAACATTTTAAGCTTTTGTACTGCTCAGTTGAATGCCAATCAAGTAAAATGAGGATGATACCTGCTTGACTCTAAGGCAGTCAGGCTCAGAGATTGTTCCATCAGAATTTTGGGATATTTTCAGTTTGTTCTTGTTTACACTGTTACAGATAACAGGTTAGGGAAAAAGGGGGAGTGTTTGCCTTATTCATGACATACCAACTATCTCTATATTTGAAATGGATTTTTCTCTTCACATGAGCTGCAACTGAGTAAATAAAAGTTTGGCTTTATAACATTCAAATACATGAATCATAATTTCCAGTATAATTGAATTCTTTTGCTGTGAATTATTCTCAGTGTAATGATTCCTTATAGCTAACAAGATGTTAATTGTAAAGAAATCACAGTGGGATTAGGTTGCATTTTTCTTAAAACAGGATTACTAAGATTGAAATGCCTCACAAAGGTGGAGTTGATAAACCAGAGCAGCACACTATTTGACACAAATAAACCATTTCATTGCACTTCTTGAACTTTTTGTATGTAGAGGCTGGGAATAAACAAGACTGATCCTGAGACTTTAACAGAAGAGGAGATCAGCAAATTTGTGCGCCTTGATATTGACCCATCCACCATAACATGGCAAAGAGGTATGTAGCCAGAAAGCCTCACTTTATCTTGGATTTCATCATAACTTATCTCCTAATTTGCTTAATTTCACCTGAATCAGAGCTGTTTCTGCTCTGACAGCAAGAACAACCAGTTTGCAAGTGGGAAGTATGGGTTCATAGCAAATGCAAGTGCAGCATCTTGCTCTAAACTTGGTCAAGTATCTGCAATAACTCAAGAGACTTTGCTAAAATTCTGAAAGATAGGTTTTTTGGCAGATTAAAGACATCCCCAGTCACTCTCACATTAGGTTATGCCTCTCCAGACATGTGAAAGTGTCTTTTCTGTGCATTTTACAAATCTTACCCATTCTTTTCTTAACTGTGTCTGTTATGATTCTAGATTATTTGTATTTATTCTTCTTGATTTTGATCCCTCATCCTCCCAAGCTCAGGGGCCTTGGTAGCTCAAGAGACTTAAGAGGCTTAAGCGATTATGTGTTTTTGTGATTTTTGAAGTCTCCTGAGTTGTTTGCTTCATTTGGAAAAAGAGATGAAAGATGTGGTGCTGTTGCCAAGCAAACTGATACCCACTCTGATACCCTTAGACAACTCCCCTCTGCTTTTTCCAGTTCTAGTGCTGGGTCAAATTTCATTGTTTACTTCAATTTCTATACCCATCTTTTTCTTCTTTAGGGAAGTAAACTCTGCATAAAGTTCTGAGCTAAATACCACTGGATTTCATTTTCTTTCTTATTTCTCAAACACTGAAGTTATCACTGTTAAATGGAATGTGTTCTGATGCTTAGAAAAAAGGGTGAATCTATTGAGAAGGGAGGAGTCCTGGCCATGCTTTAGTGTGCCCTTTGTGTGCATGTCATCTCAGGCTTGGAATTGGGTTATTTTTCTCAAGATAATTCTGGGGATGTGGCGTAAGATGTTTTTTATTAGTCATACAGTGTGTCTGGAAGAGACCTGTGTTAGGATAAAGAAGTAATATAAATATTTAGTGTAATATGACTCCTCTTTTTTATCAGCATGGGTTTGGGAGAAGGCAACATTGCTCAACAGCTGTTAACCTCAAGGGAGTTATTTAATTAATCTCAAACAATGTTAGTGAAATTTCTGTTCCACACAGCTCTATATGATGTACATACCTTAAACATTTTAGAAAAAAACCCTGAATTTAGGAATGGTTTAGATAACTTGGAGAATGTTTTATTTAGGAATGTTTCTGCAGTCCATATGTCTATGAAGCTTGTTACATACCAGGGAATTTGTAGGGAAAAAGAGCTAAGCTATCTGATCTTCTGGAAATTAATTTTAGTCAGGACCTGTTTCCATAGAAGTATCACAAACTTTCAGTTCATTGTCAGCTTACACTAACTTGAAAACATGCAATATACTGAAAAGTGGGAAAGCCTCCTCCTTTTTTGTCTTTCCCTGATAGTCAGATTCTGTTTACATCTCTAGAGGATAAGGAAGTGGATACATTAAACCTAACACTTATTTGAACCTAAACCTTTGTGAAAGGTTTACTTTGGGTAAAGGAAGAGGGAAGATTTGGAGAAGGAAAATTTGTTTTTCTGGCAAAACCAGTTATTTCTTATTTTATTACTACTTAGTGCAGCTATTGGAATCTTCTTGGAGAGTGAGTGGCCGCAGTGAGAATTGGTCACAGTGACCACAGTCAGTGTATCTCAGTGACCTGGAGTTGCAGGAGCAGTTATAATTTCATGGTGAGGGTGTTTAGGTTACATGATTTTACGAGGAAGGTCCAGATAAAAAATCAGCTCATTGGCTGTCCAGGCTGGTGGGAAGGTAAGTTCCTGCCCTTAGGAGTGCCTTTGTAGACAGGGAAGACATTTAGGTCTGCTTAAGCCATGTTGTGAAGCTGAGCTTCTGAGGAAGAGAAGGGAGAAGTCTGAGCTGGAGAGATCAGCTTGCCATATGTCTTCACTGTGCCATATGGCACCACAGCTTGGTGCAAGGCTACAGCTTCCACATACCAGGCTCTGTTCTGCAATTCCTGCCAGTATTTTAGAGTATGACTGTGTATATACTGAAGCCAAAATGAGTTGGCCAAATCTGTGTTGCACCATCCCTTAAATGGGATTCCTGAAGAAATTAGGAGCCTAAAGACCGAGCAGAGGGGAAAAAGATATGTGTGGTATTTACAACAGCCCCAAGAGAAATGCCCAAGAAGGGGGAAAGTGACTTAAATCTTGTTTTTTTCCCAGCTCACTCACAACCCTGAACTGAGGTTTAATTAACATTCAAAGTCCCTTTTGTTCTTGTGTAATTATGTCATCTTTTTCTGTACAGACAGAATTTTTTTTAATTTCCAAAAGCTGCAGGAAAAGTGGAAGGAGCTCACTTACCTTGAGTGCTGATATTTTCTCTGGAGGTTCCTGGATTCTCCACTTATAAATGAACAGGACTCAAATCTACCAGAAGATTGAGTTATCTCAACTGAACTTATCAAGAGTACCTTGCACCCTCTATTTTAGGTTTGGTGCAAACTTAAGCATTTTAGGACTACAGAGCCTGTAATAAAAAGATAGTCTGTTTTTTCATTCTGTAGGAATGTCCCCTTGTCCTATCACTGCACGCCCTTGTAAAAAGTCCCTCTTGGGACCCTTTAGGTACTGGGAGATGCTACAATGTCTCCCAAGATCCTTCTCTTCCCTAGGCTGAACAGCCCCAGCTCTCAGCCCGTCTTTGTAACAGGTGCTCCATGGGCAGGTGATCATAACAGGTGATCATCCTCATGCTGGGTGTGTGAAAGACACCTGTTTGGAAGAACCAATCTGACAGCATAATCATCCTTTAGAATGGTCAGAGGAGCTGACCAAGTCTAACCAACATCATGCAGTCTTAAAATCAATTCGTAACAAGTCAGCGGCGAAGCAGACGATTTGAAGTAGATCTGGTGCTTTGTATCTACAAAGACTGATTTTTCCTCATGTAGAAAAAATACTATCTACATGAGATAAAGTATGTTAGAATACTAAGAATAAGATCAAGTATGTTAGAATACTTAAGAATGTGTTAGCCTCAAATGCTGCTCAGATAAACTGTATTTGAGTTGTTTTGACCTGTCATCAAACAGTATCAGCTAGAAGGGAGCAACCAAGTCAGTGCCAGTGCTGCTATGCAGAAGTGGGGCCATCTGGTTACGCTGTTGGAGCAGTTGAATCTCGTATGTGTAACAACAGGTATGCTTGGAAAAACCCTGAGTCCTTGTTAAGATATTTTGCTTTTGTTATTCCCTTATTTCAGTGGTGGATACAAATGACAGATTCCTGCGCAAAATAACAGTTGGGCAGGCAAACACGGAGAAGGGATTTGTCCGTCAGGTATGTAAAGGCATTAATAAATCACATTCTGGACAGTTTGACTTAGAGGCTGAGAGGGCTTCTGCAGTTCTTTCAGCATATTTGAATTGCAATAATTATGTCTGTTCCTGTTGTATAGTAATCTTGCAGTGAAACTGGTCGTGTTAATGAGTAACTGAATCTGAATTTTCAGAAACAGAAACCAGTACATATTCTACAATGTGTTGAAAGCACTTAAAGAATTGCATGTGTTGGGAGGTTTAACATTGTCCTATTACAAGATGCCTTTATGCCCTCATAATGTTAATTTGTAGGGCTTTTTTTTTTTTTTAAATGTCTGTAACAATTTATGTAGGACATACGTAATTTAAATTACATTTTAAAAATTGTTTAAAAATAAGCTTTTTATTCAGAGTTCTCATTTCTCTGTCCTGCATCTCAGCTTTGGAATGTGAACTGTAAGAACTTTGAGCATGTGCTTGCTTTTGCTATGTGGGCTTGAAGGGATAGTTCAGCAGATGAGTATGTGTGTACTTTTCACTGGTGTAAAAAGCTGATCTGCGTTACTGAATGAGAGATTATGGAAGTTTATTGAAGAACTTACTGATAAATTGAAAGCCAGACTTTCCCAACACCACCTGAGCAAGTGTTCCCAGTGTAATGTAGGTAAATGAATTTCTGAAACAGCCCAGCATGGAACAGCAGCGACAGGAGGAGTAAATTCATTGTGTGATGTGGAGTGGCTCTTAATTTGATGAAGATCTTGTAATTTAACATTCTGGATCAAGAAATTCATGAGGTTCTGACCATTTTGATTTGAACATCTCTTGTGGTAGAGATAAGGCTTTCACATTTTTGGAAATCCTAGCTTTAATTTTTCTTTACCATTTCTTCAACATTTTCTTTTACCTATGCCTAAATAAAGAGACCAAAACATAATGCTGTATTTTTTGCAGCAGGTAAGGCAAAGCCAAATTGGAGAGAAGAACTTCAAAGAGAAATCATAAAATCAGTTAAGCAGTTTGGGTCGGAAGGGATCTCAAAGATCATCTAGTTCCAGCCCCTCTGCCCTAAGCAGAGATGCCTTCCACTAAAATGCTCACTTACTTTGGTTTTGAATGCACAAAATAGAAATTTTTCTGTCTGCAGCTCACAGGAAATTCAATATTAGCTAATAGTAATTTCTGATAATGGGCTGGGACTGCAATATATTATATTTGGTGTGAGTTCCTTCAACACTTGAGGCCTTTTCATATGTTTAGATTTCTTTCAGTGATTCAATATGATTATTAGTCTTAAGCTGGGTTATGTCAGCCTTATTGTGTAGTGTTTTACCGCTGTAATTGTACTATTGAGTTAAATGTGGCTTATTTTATTATAGAGTATTACTTGACAATATCGCTGTCAAATCGCTGTTCCTTCTGTACTTTTTCAGGTAAAATGAATGCTTTCAGTATTGAGGTGTTGGACTGATGCATATCCATTCACATTTTAACATGGACTTAGTGACTCAAGAAATAGAGTTAGCAGTTAGGAAAACTCATTTCAGAGCCTAGCTAGAGATCCAGAGAAAACAGGACTTCGTGGTTAACAGATGCATTTTATAAATATTTGGAGTGATGTTCTAGCACTCCTAAAATCAATGACACCTGTGTGAAATGGCAGAGCACAGCAGGCACAAAAGTCTGCATTTTAATGAACAGAGATGCTGTGGTTTCTGAAGAGTATTACATGACTGATGCCCTTGATCCTGCAATTGAATCCATGTGGGTGGATCCTTTCATCAATAAAAAACTGGCTTTGCAGCTAAGACTTCTGTCAGCACTTCATAGGTGTATAAAGGTTATTTAGAGTTAAAATAGCACCTGCTACTGCAATCTTTTGTGCCTGTTTCTTCAATTAAATTTTATGTCAGTCTTTGAGCATCTACCTAGAATGTTTTTCCTGTCCTTTTGGGTTTATATAGAAACAATGATAAAAACTTTTTTGGTGGGTCTTCTGATAAACATTCTGATAAATCAGAAGTATTTCTGATAGGGGTTAGACATAGATTTTTCAGGCCTATTTCTTCTCTTACATATGCTGTAATGACTTACTGAGGACATTCTCAAATTCAGAAAAGATAGTGGAATCCATGTCATCACAATGCTAACAAAGTTCATTGCATTTAGAACTGCCTCCAAAGAATACAGAAAATCTGTTTTGTAATTTCACCATTTCACTTGAATCACTATGCTGAAAATCTCAGTTACAGAATTATTTTTCTTTTCCATGGTATGTAGGACTCTCTGCCTATGTCCACAGCAGAAAAGTGCTCAGGTGTCTTCAGAAGTTTTGAGTAAACAAGTGGGTACATGGAGGTCAGCCTGAATAGGCCTGCTCTGGGCTGTAGCTGTCAAAAGCTAAAAGCAGGAACATGGGTTAAAAAAGGGCAGAAGCTCTTAAAGTACTGGGCAAATGCACAAGAGTGGTATGTTCTCTGTAGATGCTTCTTAAAGACAAAGCTATCAATTTGAACAGATTCCTGTGGTATTAGTATGGGATACATCTGCCAGAGGTCTGATAGAAACAGTCCTGGGCTTTTTTCTTATGTAGATAGCAGTAGATGTCAGTTCCTAAACTTTATGTAGACTTTAATTGCTGGAGATGGAGAGATTGCTAAAGAAATTGCAGTTCTTGATCATTGCCAACACTGCATTCCTATCACATAATACATTAGTGGCTTTTCTATTCTTCTCTGTTTATGTTCTGGCAACATGTGGCCTGAGCTTTACTAATAGTGCATTAGTACAAGTACTACTAATCTATACTCTGAAAGAAAAGTAAAAACTATTGCTTACATTGTGCCGAAATGCTGTACAGTATGGGTGTGTTTCTACAAGAGCAATAGAACTGATGCCACATGTCATTCTTGGTGCTTTTTTGCTTACATATTTGTTTATTTAATTTTAAAAAAAGGGCAGAGATATATTTTATGTTTTCGTAGGTCAAATACAAGACTTAACAGCGTAGACTCTAAATTTTGAGCTTAAGTAGAAAAAGAATGATCAAATGTAACAAGAATGTTTTTGAAACCAGAATAAAAAGCTGTTGGAGATCATTACAGAAAAGAAAAAAAAAATTAAAAACCCTCCACAATGCAGTGTTCCTTTGCTCAGGCCAGTAAAGCTCAAAAGACATCTGGTGATTTCCTGTTTCTGCCACAGAAAGAAAATTCTTGATCCTTCAGGGAGCTTCTCTAAGGATAATGTGAGCCAAGGGGCTAAACAGTCTGCAACACTGGTCCTCAAATAAATGTAGTGTAATGGAGAATATTAATCAGGGAATACAAAGTGTTTGAAGTTCACAGAATCATACAATATCTTGAGTTGAAAGGGATACATCAAAGTTAGACTTGGTCCTGTGCAGGACCATCCCAAGAGTCACACCTTATGCCTGAGAGCATTCTCTAAATTCTTCTTGAACTCTATCAGGCTTGATTCTGTGATCACTTCCCTGGGACTCTGTGCACAACCACCCTCTGGGTGAAGAACCTTTTTCTAATATCCAGTCTAAACCTCCCCTGACACAACTTCAGGCCATTTTCTCGGGTCCTGTCACAAGAGAAGAGATCAGTGCCTGCCCCTCCTCTTCCTCTCATGAGGAAACCGTAGGCTGCAGTGAGGTCTCCCCTTGGTCTCCTCTTCTCCAGGCTGAACAGACTAAGTGACCTCAGCTGCTCCTCATAAGGTATCCTCTCAAGGTTGTCACCATTTTTGTAGCCCTTCTTTGGATGCTTTCCCATATTTTTGTGTCTTTCTTGTATCATGACACCAAAACTGCCCCAGGGACTCAAGGTGAGGCCATACCAGTTCAGAGCAGAGCAGGACAATCCCCTCCCTTGCCCATGCTGTGCCTGATGCCCCCCAGGACAGGTTGGCTCTCCTGGCTGCCAGGGCACTGCTGACTCCTGTTCAGGTTGCCACTGACCAGGACCCCCAGGTCCCTTTTTGCAGCTCTTCCTTCCTGCAGTTCATAAAGTTACTCTACTCTTAAGTAATCTCAAAAGCTGTAAGTTACCATTTAGAACTTGTTTGAATTCCAGTGTGAAATTTATCTTTCCTGAGTGTATTCCTGATTATCCCCTGTGAGTATTTCAGCTGGCTTTGATTTGGTTCATGATTCTCATTTCTGCTTTACAGGCTCAGTTCGATATTGCTGTTGCAAGTGAGATTATGGCCATCTTGGCACTTACCACCAGCCTTCAAGATATGAAAGAAAGACTGGGGAGAATGGTGGTGGCTAATGACAAGAAAGGACAACCAGTAACAGCAGAGGATTTGGTATGTTCAGTGCTGTAGGGACCTGTGAATAACCTCAGACATGTTTGTTTTGCCTCATGAAGCATTAAAAAGGCAGGTACATGCCAAAGATTTTGCTTTGAACAGCACAGTCAGATATCAAAGAAAGATCATCTTCTGGGCCAAAACCTGCTTGAGAATGAGAACAAGATGTAGAACTCATTTCTTCAACTCTGGTAACATCTGGTTCAGAAAGCCTCTGGTCTCCATAACCTACTTGGATCATTTTCTGCAATTCTTAAGGCAAACAAATTCAGTGCTGGAGGGAGTCAAAGTGCGGGCTCTTATTTGAGAGGGCTGGTAATGTTTGCTACTGTGCTTTCAGAGTCTGCTCAGATGTTGCAGTGATAGTTACCACATGAATGCCTGTACCACTGAATCACAATGGAAACAAGCTGTTCTTAATTCAAAGATTGCTGATAGTGCTTGGGACAGGTTTATCTGTCATTAGATTTTTTTATTTTTTTTTACCTTCACTAGTTGCTGTTTCCTCATTCCCTACTTCAGCTTCTGAAAAAAAATCAGTTTGTTTTTTCTTTAAATCACATTCTATCCCTTGTATCTGAGCCGTGACTCATTGAACAGTGGCTGGAAGCTCACATGTGTTGTGCATGGCAGGTTCTGGTGCAGCCAGGAGCTACCAGCTGCTGTTTGTAATCAGCTGCATGCCAGGAGCAGCGCAATGCCAGCCCGTCGGCGATGGCTGCCTCTATCACACAGGCTCTGGTTGTTTTGTCCTGTTTCGTGAACATCTGCTCAAACTTACTGAGTAATGAATGAGTAAAGCAATGAGTATCCTGCCCTGTCGGCAAAGATAGCAAATCCACAGGCAGGATCACCTTCATATCCTTACTAGATTCCAGTTTAATAAAGAAATGAAAACATGGTATCTAGAGTGCCTGGATTTAAGAATGAAATTAAGATAAGGTTAAAAATTTTTAAGTATAATCATCATTAAAATTCAAAGTAAATCATCTATTCCCAGTTATGCAGGAGACATTAAGAAGTACATTTAATATTCTAGCTCTTGAAGTTTTGCTTTTGCTTTTCAATTGTATAACTTTGTCTTGGCCAAATGGAGGGGAATGGGGAATAAGTTAAATTATAAGGCATATGCAAATACTTGAAAATTATTTAGTGTTAGAATTAAAACTGCATTTGTAGTATGTGATTTTAATTTTGACACTACTTTTATATGAAGGTACTTTTATTTATTAGAACTGCAAAATATTTGACCTACTAACCACTTAATGCTAATGAGCTTGATGAATGAAAGAAATGGCTTTTCCACTGGGGCAAAAGAATTTTAGAACTTTTCCACTGCGTCCCTAAAATGAAAGTAGTGTTCAGCAAAATGTCTGTTACTAATTCAGTTTTCTTTGGCTTTTTTTAAAACAAACTTCCTATGCTTAGTGTCTCAATCATTTGATAGTTTTGCTTGTACTGAGCATATGTTTCTAGTTGTTCTTTAAAGCAGTGTTTTTTATTATACAAAAAAAAAAAAAAACCAAAAACAACAAAAAAACCCCAACCTGCCCAGAAAGAAAAAAAATCATCACAGTCTGAAGGACATGTGTTATGAGCATCTGCAACTATGCTGCTGCATTCTTTTCCTTCTGGAGGTTTCCATACCATGCACAGGAAGGACTTGGGTGCATGTCATGATTGGGAAGTGCAGGAACTCCTACCTCTTTTGTTTTGCAGTGTGTTAAAAATGAGTATGAGAACCATGGGAATAAGAGGAATATGATTTCATTTTTAAGGATGTAAAGCACCTCTTTGGAGAGCTCTGTTCCTGTGTTCTTAGCAAAACATTCACGAGGTGCTCTGTCCACATGAACTAATTCTTACAGTACATAAGGAGTTACACATTCCTCAGTCTGCTTTAATACTAGGGAGCTTAACAACTGAAATTTATGGAAAGAATGAAATTAATAACTATACTGCATGGGTGAAAGTGTGATATATAAAGTTGAATCCTCTGGAAACAACAGCAGGAGAAGTATAATCAAAGACCATGACAAGTCATAATTCATATGTACAAAGAAGTACTTATGTTCTGTTCTGTCATGCAGCATTTTGTTTCCTTTGCTGATTTCTTCCCACAGGTGGTCAGTCTGTTTGAGCAGCTTGCAACTAAACCTACAGATTCTAGACTTTGAATGCAGTCTCTACTCTTCCCCTGCAGCTTGTGCTGCCTGTGTTGATATAATCCAAGGATTATTTCTTGAGAAAATTTTCACAAGCATCAAGAGGTTTGATGTGAAGCAATTCTGCTCCTGAATTTCCATCCTCCTTTCAGGTCAGGGTCAGTGAGGAGGTAAAGCTCTATAGTTCAGTAAGGAAAGATCTCAAGGCAGCTGAACAAAGGAAGAACACTCTACCAGATTTTAGAGTGCTCTCAATCCAGGTTCAATAATTTTGACTTTTGTTTTTGTCAACAAAATCAAGTTTAAAAGCTTGAATCTGTCATAGTCCACTGACATGGAACATTTTAGCCCAAAGAACTGCAATTGCATATGGTTCTAAGAAACTTTAAAGGCACTTTTATCATGAGAAATATCACATGGCCCAAATAATGGGTCAGGTCTACCTGTCTTAAAAAAAAAAAAAAAAATCTGGGATTCATGTTTATATCCTACACAGACTGAATTTACAAGTTTAACTATTTGCTAGTAGTCGTTAGTTCTTTGAAATCTCTGTGAACCAAAACCACTAAATCTTTCTCTGTGATTTGTTTCCAGATGTACACACAAAATACTTCACAAAAATACAATTGCTCTTAATTTTGACTTTATATGCAATATATTTATCATAATACAATAGTAAAACCTAAAATACACATTGGCAGATATAAACCATATGCAGGGACAGGCTAGGAATAATAGAAAAAAGATAAATTGAATATTTCATGAATTGAGAAGACTCTTTCCACAAGAGTAATGGATTAAATGTCTATCCTCTGTAATGAAATATGTTGAACTCTTTGCCAAAATGTGGTGCTCATTGTACAGTATTTTGAAGACTTAATTGCTTTTTGGCTTTTACAGTGAGGTAGAATTCTGAGGGACACATACCATATTTTTGTGTGAAGCTAAATCAGAATATATGCCCAAGATCAGTATTTCAGCAGATATGAAAAATATTAAATAAATATGTCACTATTTTTTTTTAACAAGACTTCTTCTCAGCTTACTTGCTGTGCCATACTGTTAGCTTTCAGGAATTCTGGGACCAAAAGAAAAAAATAAATAGCTTCATATTTGCTTATGTAAATGATCTGTCAGCTAGTGAGATTTTGTTCTCGGGTTCATCAGAAACCTTGTGTACAGTGTTCACTTCAAACAAAAGGAGTTGCAGTTCTTCTCAGGTTATGGTTTAAGGTTTAGTTTTGTTATAGGACTGAAATTACAGAAAGTATTATTATTTTGTTAGAGACTATCGTTTCAATTGAAGGGAAGTTGCAAGTACTTCATTATTTTTCTTATAAAGAAAAGGGTTTTTCTCTGCCCTTCAGTCTGTGTAGCCTTTATTCATTTCATAGTAGTTACTTTCAATCACTTTTCTTGTCATCTGGTGTTGGCTTTCATTTCCAGTCTTGATAGACTTCAGAGACTGCTCCACTGGAAGTTGCTTTGAAAGTATTTTGGATTTTCATCTAAGTTTGCCTTTTCTGTGTCGTGTGTTTAATTTATTTTATGCTCTGTGATCTGTGCTGTCCTGGGGAGCATACCTGCCCTGGCCGCTGCTGGATAGATGGAAGGAGCATTATTTTCAGGAATACCTGTGATCAGTTCCAGGACGGAGCCCAGAAAAGTTGAACATCTGTATACAATTGATTCAGAACCCTGCTTCTTTCCTCTGACAGTGAGTTAGTGGAAATCTAATGATCTTTGGGCTCTCACAAGCTTAATTGGTGTGTAAGTGTCAAAGCCCCTAATTCTTTTATAAGAAGTTTACCTGTTCTGAATTGGAAATAGGAACCTGATTCCTTAAACAGCTTTGTGAATCAGATCCAGGACTTGGGAGTGAGCTGTAGGAATTGCATATTAGATACTTGGAGGACTGAGTATACAAAGAAATGAAAACTTCATTCTCAGTCATGTCAGATAGGTATGAAAACCTAAAAAAAGTTTGCTTAGCTTTTAATGGCTGCTGTTAACACCAGACCTGGATAAGAACCATGGGAGGCACAAAATATGCCTAGTATATTTACATCTTTTTTTCTTTGCTTTCAGCTTCACATAAAATGAGTTGTTGTGTCCAGAAGTGTGTCTAGTATTTCCAAAATAATGCATAAGTAATATCTCCCAAAAAGTTTAAATTCAGAGGAAGTGGTTTTTTACTGCAGTGTTTTTATCAGATTGGTGAAGACATCAGAAAACAAAGGAGATGGGACTTGAGCCATTATTATCTAGAAGGAGCAGGGAAGAGGCTGAGGGAGAAGTGTCCTGATTTTATTTTTCATTCCTTCTTCCCCCAAGTCTTCTTTCCAGTAGGGCTGATCTATGACTGCTCAGGTAGTTATTCCTGCTGTTGACCACTTGAAAGACCAGATGTAAAGTTTTGCATTTGGCTTTTTTTTTCCTCCTCTAGAATTGAGAGTCTTTGGGTATATAAACAACATAGCACCAGGCTGTTTGTGTGGATGTGGTGGAGTCTCACCATTTTGAAAGAGCTGGAGTGCTTATGTTTCCTTGCATTTTAATCCTTGCTTCTAAAATTAACATCTTAAGAAACAGCAATCTAATTCAGAAGATGAAAAAGTATTCTGTTTTGCTATCAGCTTCTCATATCCTTGTGGATCCATTGGATTTTGTCTTAAGGGGGAGGTGCAGAGTGCAAAGAAAAGTCTTTTCCTTCTCTCTCTCCTTCACAGTCCTCCAAGGAAACACTTGCTATGCATCAGTAGAAGCCAGTTTTACTATTTCGGTTTCAATTCAGTTTTATCTAAGGCCAAATATTGTGTGTCGTTTTCCTCTGAAGTCTGTGCTCAGAAGTGATGGTCAGAAAGGGGAAAAATGTATTTTATAAAATAGTGTACTTAATCATCTTATGTCTTATCTGTTGCCATCAACATTTTCATGCAGACTTTGATTGCTCAAACTTGGGGTTAGTTGACAAAAGCTGTGTTGGGAATTATAAAGGTGCTATTTTTATTGCTTTTCTTTATTTGACTATTATTGTTCATCTCTTTACAGGCAACTTGGATATTGTACTAATGTTTTTTATTCTTCATTTTAAACAATTTACAGCAGCTAGGATTTTTATTTGGTTTTCATGTTTCTTTTCAATACAAAAATATATTCATTTTTTTGCGTTCTCTGGCAAGTCTGTGAGCCACTCTTTATAACACTACTGTGGTTTTTTTGAACCATGATCTAGTTCTTTCAAAACTAAAACCATCATCTCAAAATCAAAGCAATTCAAGAATAAATTTGAACATATGCTGGTGGTTTCTAGATAGAACTCTTCATATAATATGATAGTGATGTGCACACTCTATAGCCTTTTTTTTTTTCTAGGATGAGCACTGAAATTTGGTGTAGAGGGTTGTTATGACTTTTATTTATTTTAAGGTCAGTCAGTGTGAAATTTATACTTAAACAGAATTTTTAGGGAGGAGTAAAGTTTTTTGCAACCAAAATGCACCAGTTTGCTCAACTCCTTTTGTCATCTCACCATCACAGTAGGGCACTTCTAACTTTTAATCTTGATGTATTTCTTATCTGCCCCTAGTAAACTCTGTGGCTGCTTTCATCCTGTATCTGTTATGTATATATTTGTCCAAGTCTTGAAAAATACTCTTTCTGGTTATTGCTAGCTATTGATTTATGCTGTAGATTCTGTCTTAAAAGAAATACGTGTGTAATTTCTTTAGGCAGTTTCAGCAAGCTGTTGCCTTCTTGCTTTCTCAGGTCTCGGTGGACTTTGGCACTTCATGTTTTGTTACCTTGAACATCCTCATGCTGATCACTTAATTCTGTTTCTGATCTTTCCATGAAATAGGACAAAGAAGTTTCCTGTTGCCTTTTAAGTGTATTCAGAATAAAATAATTTTTGTTTTAGACACACTGTAAATACAGAATTTCAGAAGTGTTGAGGTAGTATTTAAATAAATTTTTTATGCTTCGCTGCAACACTGCTTTGAACTGAAAGGGTTTTTAAACTATAAGCGTAACTTGGAAATGTTGCACCTTAGAATTGACTTCCTTAAAATGTGGACTCTTGTCTTTTAGGGAGTAACTGGTGCTTTGGCAGTTTTGATGAAAGATGCAATTAAGCCTACGCTAATGCAGACATTAGAGGTAAGTATGGCTTATGATGCCTGCCCTTCTCCAACTTTCAAATTCCATACTGTGCTGAACATGCTTCTCTTCAGCAACTGTGCTTGACTTTCAAAGTTCAAGCCAGGGTCTGATCCATAAAGGCATTCTAGCAAACATTCATTTGTTTATGTTAACTATTCAATTCTATCTCCATTTATATATTTTTGTTGGTTTTTTCCTTTTTGAGATCTGGCTATAGTCATAATTTTACCTGGTGTTGCAAACAAGCTGCAGTGCATTGTTGAGCTGCTTCTGAGCACAATGGGAGGCAGGTTCATCTTCTAAGTCACAGATTTACTACTATTTCCTACCTTGTTCTTTCAGGGAAGTGTCCTTTTTGTGTATTTCTTTATATGTTCTCATGACAATTCCCGCAGCCCAGCAGTTTATGTGGAAAAAAGGTTCTTTGCTGTGGCCATTCTAATCCATACAGTTTGTGCCATTCAAAATCACAGGAGGGTCATTTCAGCTCTTTATGCATTTTCAAAAGAAATTTCTCAGCCACCCAGTCTTGCCACAGTGGCTTCATGGACCTAATGAAGCTTTGATGGGCTATGAGAGGCATGGTTTACACCTACCCCAGTGAGCTTTCTTACAAAAGCTTAATGAATGTAGAATTAGTGCAAGCTAACTTTGTGCCTGGGCAATCTGGTATTGATATTTTGATGGGAAATAGATGAGTAACATTCAAGGGGAGAAGGAGAAAGAAAAGTGAAAAAATAATGAAGCATCTTTGAAAACAAATGCACTTGGAGAAAAATCAGTGTATATATTTTTTTCATTTGACCATCAAAATTACATAGGTGGAATTTTCAATGATTACAATATAACAGTGATTCTTGACATCATGAAAAGTTGAAGAATGCAGAAAGATACCAATGCAATCACCAGCTGATAAATATATCTCATTTCTACAGCATATTGAAGTGATAACTACCTTTTTGCTTTTGAGTTTGAACAGGGACAGCTTCCTAATCTCGGGGAATATTAGACAAACAGAATTTAGATCTATGTTATTTTATTATAGCCATCTTAATTATTTTCCCCTGCAAAGGAAACGTGTTCTTTCATGTGGCTGTATGAAGAATGTATGTGTGTGTGTGATAATTTTAATGTAACATCCAATAGCAGAAACTGGAGGTCACATAGCATTCAGAGTGCCACGGCCAGGGCTCAGTATTATAATCACCTCTTGGATAACATTGTGTGGGTTAAGCACTGGTGACAAAGTAGCTTTGATTCTGACTCTTTAGTCACTCAATTTGCACTTTGCATATCTGTTGGAAAATACTGTGGTTTTGTTGCAGTGTTGTGAAAGACAATTATAAATGTCAGAAGAGATTATTTTGATCGATAGGCATTTGGTTCTGGGACTTGCATGCATTTATTTTTTCCCTGCATTTCTTTATATTCACATTTCTATGCAATAAAATTCCTGCCTTTTATGTGGTATTCTTTTCTAGTTTAATCTGTGCTATGGCTGAAACATCTGCCAACTTTCATCAACCCCTATTGCTTTTTAGCAGGACCCTGACCACATTACCCAAAGATTCATTTTCCCCCCAAATTCTTCTCACAAAGTTATTTTTAAAACAGCAAACCAAAGCAGCTCAGAAGACTGCTTCATGCTCCACTCCTCCACTTTAGGTCTTAAAGATGAATTTTTGTCACCCTTTGGATACTTGCTGGCTTGCAGGCTAATATGAGTCACCTATCCAAGTAATGGAGATCCCCAGTTTATCTAAATATTTTCCAAGATGGTGCTGTGCTTTGGCTGATGTCCTTTGGGGCTGTGTCATTGCTCTCATCTAGAATCGCAGAATCTGCTGAGTTAGAAGTGAGTTCACCAAGGATCACCAAGCCCAGCTCCTGGCCCTGCACAGCACCACCCCCAAGAACCACACCATGAGCCTGCGACAAGCATTTCTTGAACTCTGTCAGGCTGGTGCTTGATCACTTCCCTGGGGAGCCTGTTCCGGTGCCCAAACACCCTCTGGGTGAGGAACCTTTTCCTAGTATTCAACATAAACCTCCCCTGACTCAGCTTCATGCCCTGTCACTGGTCACCACAGAGAAGAGATGAGTGCCTGTCCCTCCTCTTCCCTTCACGAGGAAGGTGTAACTGCAGTGAGGTCTCCCCTCAGTCTCTTCCAGACCAAGTGACCTCAGCCACTCCTCAGATGGCTTCCCCTCAAGGCCCTTCACCATCTTCATTGCCCTCCTTTGGACACTCTCTAATGGCTCAATGTCTTTTTTTACACTGTGACACCCAAAACTGCCCCCAGCACTCCAGGTGAGGGTGCCCCAGCTCAGAGCAGAGCAGGACAATCCCCTCCCATGCCTGGCTGGCCATGCTGTGCCTGATGCACCCCAGGACACACTTCACCTTTCTGGGGATGCAGTGGCCCACTCTACTACTGCCTGTGCTGGTGCTGCTCTTGAGCTCTCTTAATAATTTTTAATTCTTCATCTGAATAACTGTAAGAGGTGCTATCTTTAATAGCTTCAGTTTAAAAAAGAAAAGGAAAAAGGAGGAGAACAAGGAGGATGTTGTGCCCTGCACACTTGAATGTACTCTAGTGATCCAGTTGTGAGTTTAGAGCCCTCTAGCATGATAGATTTTGAAGCCAAACTCATCCTAGTATACTAGATGTAATCCTGGGGTGGTAGATGTAATAGTATTTCTTCTGCTGTAGGTAATGCCATCTTTCTGATGAATGTGTGAATTGCAAATCAGAAATGAGCACAACTGAAGCCTGCATTACACTTGAAATAAACCTAGTAAGTATCATCCAAAAGTTAGCATCTTAAATTTCCAAAGAGGTTACCAGTAGTAATTGGGCAACATAATCCTAATCCCTTTGGGGAGAGCAAGTTCTTCATGAAAATGTGAGGACTTTTAGCAAAAGTACCACAATTTGACAACAGAAAAATTATAAATAATTGTACAGCACATAGGTGAAAAACCAGAATAATGTGATTACAGGGAACATAAACACAGCTCAGAATGTGCCATGGACCTGTCTGGCAACTAGGGACGAAACTATTCACCAAAGCTGATCTTCCAGATCACTTTGGGGAATGGCAAAAAGACTGCTGGATGAGGGAGAGCAAGAGCTCTGGATGACAACTGACAATCAACTGATGGTTGATTCGGCATAATTTGTAAATCACAGTGACTGTGGGCAGCAGTGACTGGAAGGAGCCATTGCAGAGATAGTAGCCAGATAGAAGTAGCCAGTGCAGCTGCACTCCTCTGTGATCTGGCCACAAGCCTGTAGATGGGAATTGTGTTAAGCCATGGAAGTCTGAGGAGTTGCTTCTAAGGGCCTGTGAAAAGGGAGAAGAGCAACATGCTGGGTAGATTTGCACCAACTTTATATGGATGTCTGCATGCACTGGAGAAGAGGCTTAGAAGGTCATAAATCAAAAATGACCAAATGTCAGTCCTGCATGGAACTGAACTGGCAACTTATGTCAGTGCTTTTTTTCATATGTGAATTGATGTGTGGTTTAATTTGCTGATTTTTAAAGAGGTTTCTTGGTGGGTTGCTTTCCGTCACAGTCCTGCTACTCTGACACCAGAAATTCTGCCTGAAAGTGTTAGTGATTGACTGTGTTTTATATGCAGGAGTGACAGTAAAAATCTGAAAATGGGAGACACAGGGCACTCCATCTACAATAACCGCAGACTTCAGTGGAGCTTACTTATATCCAGTGCTGTAGAATTGAGATTACTTTGTTTGGAATGTACATAATGATTTCATAGTGTTTATCTATGTTTCTCATGACAGATTTGTTCCCTTGTCGACTGATCCCTTAATGCTTAGCATTTATTTATACCACGCGTAACAGAGCAGCTGCTCTATGGGACAGCCCTTTGTAGTTGCAGGCTGGCTGCTCTGGGGTGGTTTGTTGTGTTACTTTTGAAGTGCCACTCATGGTAAAGATGAGAGAAGAATGGTAATAAGTATTATAAACATCCTTCTAGCGGCCAGATAACTTCAGATATTTATTGACATTCTGGGTTTATTTTCTTTTGCTGAAACTTGGATAATGATATTTTCTGTATTGAAAGCAGTCAGCAGAATGCATCCCTGTGCCACTGTTGGGTTCTCCATATAGTTTGTTAAGAGTGTAGCAAAAAATAAGTGGGACAGATGGACTGGCACAGTCACTAAAGCTGGCCTGAGGAGACGTTGTTGTCCCTGTTCCAAGGTGTGCCTGAGGCTCCCAAGGTCCTGCTGGAGTTCATTCTCTTCAGTACCTAGACTGTACTTTTCTTCAGGATTGCTCTTGTAAAAAAACATTCCAATTGCTCTTCCTTGCCTTCTGGTGGATTTCAGAGCTCCAGGGGAGCATCTGTCTATGCCAGTGATTTAATAATATGTTTGGATTTCAAGTTAGCCATGGGAACCTCTTGACTTCCAATATTCTGGATTTTGGATCCTGCAGTCCACATTCCCTTCCTATCCATGTTGCGTGGATGAACTCTTGGAAGCACAGCAGCACAGGGAATGCAGGAGGAGACCCTTCTGGCACCTCTCTTTGCATAGCTGCTGCAGTGTGTGCTGGGCTGCCCAGTCACTGGCAGTGGCTGTGGGTCCATCCATCACATCTGTCCAGTGCATGCTCTGGGCTTTAATAAGACTAACCCTGTAATTGCTTGCCACAAGAAATTAGGCGTTAGAAGAGTAAAATTAGTCTTACTGAGTAATAAAAGGCAAATTGGAATAAACCTTATGGATCTGAGTCTGGTAGCTGAAAATTTGTGGTGCTACTTATTTGAATGCCAAATACTGTAAGCAGAAGTAAAGCTTCAGCTTAATTTGGTGAAAGTTGTTTGCATTTGATTTTCTGTTACAAGCTCTTTGGGATAGGGATAACATATTTTGCATGGCACCTATTAGTCTGATGCCCAAGTAAGAAGCTTTGAAGGCACATGTAGTTAATGTTAAGTTTTTGTATACCTGTGTAAAATCTCAGTTGATTTTGCAGTATGTGTCCATTAGCAGATAGAAAACAAGGAAAACAGCTAACCCTGAGTAAGCACTGTGTCGTGATTATAGTGGTCTAAATCAGTTATCTTGTTACAAGGCATGATTTCTCCTTTGTTTACTTTTTTGGCTCCTGTTTCTACTCTAACATATAGGAGGCAGAGTCATCTGAGTTGTAGCTCAATTGTGCTGTTCCTGGAGAATAGCCCCCACCCATGTGTGTGCATGTGGCAATACCTAAAAAGTTACTTGTCTTTCCTCTGAGCAAAACAAATAATTATATGCTATTACTTCTAAAGGAAGCAATACGAAGAGATGTTTTTTGTTGATGTATCATTTTTGTATATGATTTCTAGTCATCATTACTCATATGTCCATGTTTTCTGTAAAACGCCACTTAGATTACAGTAGCGAAATAGAGATTTTCCTATGTTGTTTCCTTAAGACATTGGTGGCTAGGGGAAGGGAGGAGGAAGAAGCAACTTGTATTTTATGCTTAATAGCTTCCAAGCTGTGGTTCAGGAGACTATTAGATGTGCCCTGCAGTTGATCCGTAGAACACTGTCCTCCTTAAGTGGTGTTTCTGGTCAAAACTTGAAGGAGGTTGCCTGGTAGGTTTCCTGAAATTTTGAGGGCTGGCAGTGTCTCCTAGTACAGAATGTGAGAAGAATATTGATGTGAAATTGCCTGCCTACCTTTTCTTTAACCAGCTGGGCACGTTAAGATATATAAACACAACAATGGGCATTTGTTTGCCTAAGTATTTTGCAGTAGAACAGCTGAAGTGACATTCTTCTGTCTGATTTTGTTTTCTGTTTTAGAGAAAAAATACCAGTTAATGTAAACTCAATCCTCACCCTTTCTGAGGATGCTTATTTTCTAATTTCTCCTTTCCTTTGGGTCCCTGCCAAAAATATAGCATCGAAGCTGAGAAGTGCTTCCTACCTCGCAAATTCCCTATACATAGCTAATTTGCTTATTCCTTGCCTCTCCTTTCTCTGGTTGAGATTGGAAAACCAATCTCAACCAGAGAAAGGAGAGGCAAGGAGTAAGCCACTAGACATAGACACCATACATTAGTATTTACACAGGGAAAATCGACAGAGTCAGTTTTCTCTGTGTAAATACAAATGTGTGGTGTCTAGTGCAGGAGAATTCAGTTCTGCACCTGGGCTTCCAGCAGCAGTGAATGTGTTTGCCATTGTGTCAGTATCCCCCACTGCACCCGAGCACGTCCCTTGCCATCTCCCTCTCCAGCTCCTTAACCCTTGACTCTGGTCCCTCATAGCTTCTGCTGGCTCCTCTGCCAGCGCAGGAATGGCTGGAGCAGGAAAACAGGAGCACACAGGGCTGGAGAAGGGCTGGAGCTGGGCTCTCACCTGTGTATCTGCAGTGCTGCATTTAGTGCTTGTTACAGGGCGTGTGCCAGAACAGCACACCACAGAGTTAGAGCTGTGGAAATATGAAACATGAACTAGTACGTGGTGTGGTGAGGAAAAAAAAAAAAGTTGTGTAGGTGTGCACTGCTGTTTATTACCTTTCTAGGAGTGAAGCAGGCAAATGAGGTCTCAAGCACCTGAGATGTTCCCTTAAATTGTCTAATAGCTCTTCCTTGCTAAATGTGCTTTGATTTATATGTGACTTTGATAAGTCTGAAAAATTATTGAGTTTCGTACATAATGTTCTGGTTTGGCCTGGGATAGGGTTAATTGTCTTCGTGTCAGCTAGTACAGGGCTGTGTTTTGGATTTGTCCTGGAGACAGTGTTGATAACACAGGAATGTTTTTGTAATTGCTGAGCAGGGCTTGCACAGAGTCAAGGTCTTTTCTGTCTGTCACCCCACCAGCAAGCACGCTGTGGGGTGGACAAGACATTGGGATGGGACACAGTTGGACACAGCTGACCCCAACTGGGTATTTCTGACCATGTGGCATCGTGCTGAGCATTAAAAGCTGTGAGAAGAAGGAGGAAGGGGGGACATTTGGAGTGATGGCATTTGTCTTCCCAAGTAACAATTACACACGATGGAGCCCTGCTTTCCTGGGCTGAGCACCTGCCTGCCTATGGGAAGCAGGAATGAATTCCTTGTTTTGCTTCGGTCGTGTGTGTGCAGTCTTTTCTTTACCTGTTAAATTGTCTTTATCTGAAGCCATGAGTATTCTTACTTTAACCCTTCTGATTTGCTCTTCCATCCCACTGATAGAGGAGTGAGTAACCAGCTGTGTGGGGCTTAGTTACTGACTGACATTAAACCATGATGACTATACATTGAATTGCATTTTTTTTTTTATTATCCAGGGAACGCCAGTATTTGTTCATGCTGGGCCTTTTGCTAACATTGCACATGGAAATTCTTCTGTTTTGGCCGATAAAATTGCTCTTAAATTAGTTGGAGAGAAAGGATTTGTAGGTAAGTAAATATTCAGTTTATTGTATTATGATCTGTAAATTGGCAGTGATGCAAATGAATGGAAAAATTAGCCATTAAAGGTAAGAATGCTACTTCATTATCAATATAATTATAAAATAATCTTAAAATGAATGTGTAATCAGCCAAAAGCACTGCTTCCCTTACCCTGCCTTTTTTCTCAACTCCTGTCACCATGTTTGGCTCACGAGTGACCTGTTCACTCCACAAGGTGGCTGAACCAGTCAAATGACTGGATTGCATTGGAAGAGGTGTCCTGTTGTTCATTCTATGAGCATTCATCTGGCCTCACTTGATAAACCAACAGAAACCATTCTTTTTTCCTGATGAGTTATTTCTCTAGCAGTTCAGTAAACTCAGCCAAATCAGAGGTCAGATGTCCCTGAGCTGGTGCAGAGGCAAGGTGGTAGAGAAAAGATTAATGCTGCCTCGTTTTGGTGGCTGTGAGCCATTCGGTCGGTCCAGCTTCATTGTCAAACCTCACCGTGAGGCCCTCATGTTCCCATGAAAGCATTTGAGTGGGCTGACTCTTTTCGGTCGGTCCAGCTGCATTGTCAAACCTCACCGTGAGGCCCTCATGTTCAAGCATTTGAGTGGGCTGACTCTTTTTATATTAGGAATTCAGCCTTCACAAGCAACAATAGACACACAGAGCTTACAGATGCAGGGAAAATAAACTTGTGGCTGAAGGATGAACTAGCTTTTATAAAAATTGTTGTGAGTGTTTAAAACTTAGAATTAATTAAATAAAAGGGGCATTGCAGCTTTGCAGTAGTGATGCCTTTGCACTGCTGCAGCCCTTCTCTTCTGAGTCCTGAACACCCAAGTTGGATTACATTAATCCTAAAGCTGAAGTTCAAGTACCTTTGGAATGAGTTTGAGTACCTGTGGAACAATGCTCTTGAAAAGAAGCAGCAATGTGAAACGTGAGGTTTATTATGCTAGCACCCTTAAACTAGTAGAGAAACATGTATGTATATGCTTGTGTCATACCTACATACAGGAAAGGATTGTTTTTTGCAGTGTTGTACAGCTTAAAGGTCTGTTTATTTCCCTTTATTAATCAAACATCCATTCAAAGAAAAACGTTTCGCAAGCTGAATACATTTATTTAATGATAGCTGAATTCCTGTTTTATTGGGCCATGTTTGTTGTTACATGGCTTTGTGGAATGAAGGGCAAAAGAATTTAGGGTAGCTAACATTTTTCATAAGCCATGTGAAGTGACTTTGTTTCTGCAGTGTGCAATCTTTTCAAGTGAGGAGTCCATTGTGTATCAACTGAATGAAAGCATGTTGGCGACAGACTTGAGTCTTGATCCAGGTTTCAGAGTCCAAAATGTATTGCCTTAGATTTGGATTCCCTTCCATTGAGTGTGTCCCTCAGGCACAGAGAGCATATCCTTGCATTTCTTGTGCTTTTTTCAGTCTTATCCACCTGTTTGTCTTTAACGCTCTTTTCTGCTTTGTTTGTCTTTGGCTCCAGTTTCTCTGTTGGGAGACAAAGCAGCGTAGCTTCAATATAGGAAAACCTTTGTGCATTGCCAGCTAAAGGCTCTTGTTCAGATTCTATTCCACAGAACACAAATCCCCATGAAACTGGCTTCAGAATAAGACTGCCTTTTCTCTGCAGAGCCAGAAACTTCAGCATGATTTGTAGTCCTTTGTTAGATTATTAAAAGCAATAGTTCTTAGAGTGGCCTACTTAAATAAACTTTGCAGGTAGTCACAAGTGTAAATATTTGTTCTAATGGTTGTAATTACCATAAGCTTCATGGTTTAAAAAAATACATTTTTTCTGGTAGCAAATCAGAGCACGTGGGCAGAGACTGCGCTGGTTTATTAAATACTGTCCTGTCCTACCCTCCACAACTGAAGTCTAAAATGACAGCTACAAAGTGCTCAGCAGTCCACGCTGAGGTGACATCCATACAGATGGATGCCTTGTGAATCTGACAGCAAAGCAGGTAGCAAGAAACTCTACTGCATTCCTGCTCGCAGGAGTTTGCCTGAGTCTTCTATGGCCATTGAAATTCCAAGGGGAAAGCTGATCCTGTAGCTAATTCAGACTGCCAGGGTGCAGGACAGCTATGCTGCAGTTAGGGAAGTAGCTGAGTAAGTTTATTCACTCCTGCTAAAAGTAGTTTTCACTGTTCCACGTTTCTCTTTTGGGAGTGTTCTTGTGCATTAGATCTGGCACTCATTAAATCTTGTATGAGTGATTACAGTACCGTCCTGCCGTGTCACTTAGTTGCACAAGCTCAGGAAAAATTCAAAAGGTGCTAGGAATAAAGTAAGGTATCTTGCAGAACCGTGTGCCTGGGAGGCATTTGAGGGACCACAGGCTATAAGATTACTCTCAGCTGCATCCAAAGCAGGAACATTAGAAATCTGTGACATATTCTGCAATTAAATTACTTTCCTGAATAGTAGAATAAATATCTTAATGTACATACATTAACTCACTCACTGTGAGATGGGATTATGATATAGAAAATATATAATTCATATATTTATTGTTTTATATATTTAGTGTTTATGTCTATTTCTTATTTATTCTTTTTTTTCACTCACACCATATTTATTTTAGATTAGAATTTTCTGTTAAGTGTGTGGGCAGTACTAAGGAGAATAGCATGGCTTGAATTGCAACACAGTTTTACAAACACACTTTTTTAACTCTCTATCCTGCTTTAAGCACCCTCCTTCCTCCAGCTGCCTGTTTCCAGCCCTTTGCAGCCCCTCTGTTTCACCTGTTCACAGAGCCACGTCACAAGCTGAGCTGGAGGCTTGGTCTCGATTGAAAACAACTACAACAAAAAAAAGCCCTTTCCTTCCCCCTCAACAGACAGTGCCTGGGCAAACAGCTTTGTATGACAGGGGGAAGATGAGATAATGCCACATAAGGTGGTGTTTTTGCTGAAATAAAAATTTATAGTATTAAAGTCTCATTTGGAGCTTTCAGGTGCCAGTAAAGCTACTGTGGATGCACTAGCTGACCAGACTGAGCCTGCATTGCCAGGGCAGCTAAGCCTGTCTCCTTTCTCAGCCTGTGCTCAACTGTTTTTGCATGATATCCCAGCAGAAACCTATTGCCTTTTTTGTTGGCTTAGTTTTCTGCTGACTTAACACAGAAGCAGTTCAGCCCAGAGTCACAAAAACACCAGAGCTGGTGCAGGAGAGGGTGAGCTGGGACAGCCAGCAGTGAGAAACCAATCTGTTGTGTAGATCCAATTACTTGTGTGACCATGTGCCACAGCCAAGGCAAAAAAAAAAAAAAAAAAAAAGAAACCCTCTCAAAGTGTTATTTTAAAATTATTTTTAAACCTTACTTTTTCTCTCTACCCTGCATTGCCTTTTTCTCTGCTTGCTTTTCAGCTGGAATGGCATCGTGCTGTGCCTTTTGAGTAGTGTCAGGTAACAGTGATGTAGACAGTCTGCTTTAAAGAAAATATAGATGAAGTTTAACCATTGAATCCTGTTGTGAACTCTCCCTAACTGAAGGCATTCCCTTCCTCAGTTTCAGATATCCAAGTGAATCACAGGCCTTCATTAGGTTTTAGATAGCTTAAGCCTTTTAGCTCATCTTTTCCTTTCTCTCTTTCCCAAGCCTTGTTGCTATGTACCAATAACTCAGCCTTTTTGCTTTAATTTTGAGTTCTTGGTATGAGTTTTTCTGAAACTTTAAGTGCAATGCTGCAGCTGCCACTGCCTGGTTTGCACTTGTTTGTCCTCTCAGCCTCTTAGTGTTTCCCTGCTGGGAAACACTCTTCCCCCTGGCCCTGCTGCCAGCAGGAGTGGCCCACTGAGGAGGGCTGCAGGCAGCTCCTGCATGGGGAGCACCACACTGAGGCACAGAGAATGTAGCCATCATCACAGCTGCTGTGTCCCTGGTACTGTGGCTCTCTGAACTCGGGGCTTTTCCTGAGCTGTCAGAAATTATTGCACTACACAACTCAGCAGATCACCCTGTGCGTCTCTTTAATCACTTTGTGTTCAGCTGAAGAGAGGGGTTACTGGAAATCAGAAGACTAAGTGAAGCATGAGTAGATCTGTGGAATCCTAAAGCAAAGTTCTTCTCAAGTTTGTTTTTCAGGTTTGGACTTCGTGGTTGTCGATTGCTTTCTTTGCTGCTCCCAATAAGCATGTCACATTGGATGCTGAGAGCATGCTGTGCTGGGCATCAGCATGTCCTGGTGCTTTTTATCAGCTGACAAGAGGGGAGTTATTGCAAACTGTTGCTGACTTAAGAAAAGTCCACTTTCTGTTTCTTTCTTTAGTTGGTACACTTGATGTAATTGGAAGGAATTTGTAGACGCAGTAAATTTTTATAAGCCAAGTAATTGACTCTTTTTATTGTGTTGGTACTCTGTTGGTTAGAGTAAGCTAATGACGCTAGCTGTTGTAAGTATCTCTTCAGTACATACAAAGTTTTATTTCAAAGGCTATCCATTTTACATACTCTCAGAGCAGACATTGTTTAACAAGTTTATAAAGCACCTTATAAAAATTGTATGTGTTTAATATACTAAGTGAATAATCTTCAGTAGATTTTTTTTAGTGTCATAAGACACTTCAATCCATTTTTTTGTGTACTCTTTTTCCAAAAAAGGAAATAAAGCCCAAATACTTTGGCTAAACTTCTCTTGGCGCCACTAGTAATGTGATATTATTACATTTAAATGTCAAGTTCAAGGATTTATTTTTAATATTTTTTTGCTTGATATCATTAGAAGGGGATTCCATGCAGCGACCCTCCAGAAAGCTTTAATTTTTAAGAATCTGGCCAGTGTCTTTCTAGCTTGCATTATTTAATCTCTGACTTCTTCACTCTTACTTTCACAAAAAATTCCCCAAAATTTAGCAGGATTGCATTCCAGGGTGTTGCTCTCTGAAAAGTGTGGCTGTTCTTGTTAAAGTGTTAAAGCAAGGCTAAGGTTTCACGGTACGGGGTGGTTGAGAGCATTATCAGTGTAGGTGTTGCTTGCCTACTCCAATCTGTGTGTACTACAAACTAGAAGAAGGATGTTCAGAACTTTACAGTGTTTGCTCTGACCCCATTCATAATGCAGCTGCTCAAGCAGCTGTGCTGGGCACAACTGTGACGGTGGGGAGGGAAGGTGATACTGTGTTAGCTGGTATTGCTGTGAGACTCTTAAAGTCATGCTCTAATAATACAAGTCTCAGTGGTACCACAAACTGCGAAAAAGGTGTCATTACTGCAAGAAGATCAGTGAATCTGTGCCATTCACTTGAGTGGTGGTGCCATTCACATCCAGGCTGCCCTTTTTATTACTTTCCTCACGGCTGCTGAGGTAAAAGTAAATTCCATTGCTTTCACTTGTTGTAAAGTGGGAACAAAAAAATTGTCTCCTTCTTCATGCTTTTAGAATCTTAGCAAATTTTCTTATCAGTAAGCAGGAAAGTCTTCAGAGATGAGACGTAGTGCAATGTGTTTTTCTTCACTGGCATGAAATCAGACTTCCTGGATGCTGAGTTTACTTTCTGCCTTGTCACAAATAATCTGGATGCAAATCATGCTTGCTTGTAGCTTGATGCAACTGGAAGTCAGGTGACAGTGATTTAAATTACTATCTATTTGTGCTTTAGTGATTAAAAGAGTCTTGAAATAATTTATTCATTATTATGTGAAATGAGAAACAGATATTTTCTTATATTTTTGTGCATTCTGAGTCCTTGAGAAAGTTCTGACTCTACCTTGTCACTGCAGATTTCTATAAATTTTTTCTTCTGCTCTTTAGCATGCATTGCAATATGAAGCTTTTCAGAAGAAAGATTGAGTAGAAGAGAGCTGTCCTGAATGTTTTTGTATATAAGGAAGCATCCTAGCATTGACTTCAGTATCACATGTCACTGTATTTCAGAGCTGAATTAATTTGCAATCCTATAAATTATGCAAAGCTGAAGTCAAAACTGAAAGTTTGTATTGATCATGAGCTATTGAATTATGTTTGACAAATATCACACTTGGCATAAAAAAGTTATGTTTTTCCCAGGCAGGAGAGGTGGTGCTATTTTGAAGACAAAGCTTCAGAAATTGTGGACTGTCTTGTAGTGAGATATTACCTTCTTCCTGTACAAAAAAAGTACATCTAAAAAACATGCTGGAAATTCACTTAGTCTTTCCTTGCTACAAAGCGTATTTGTAAATGTTTGTTCTCAAATCTGCTGTTTATATCCAGAATTGTGAGGGGCAATTTACAGGAATAAAATAACAAGTGATTATAAATCATCAGCCTTTTAGTTGAGTTCTCTGATTTATCTGACAAGCATATCAAGTGATCTCCTTCATAAACTGATTTAGCTCCACTTTGAAACCAGTTAGGATTTTTAACTCTTGCCATGGCCAATTGGGACTCATTTGTTAATTTTTTTTTTTTTTTTTTTTTGTAATACTGTGTTACAGCTTAGTCCTCTCTTTCTCAAGTGATAATTTTTAGTAATACTGTCTCTAACTATTCAAGCACACATTTTCCATATGTGACTGTGATTGACTTAATACTGTTAGGTTCCCAGACTCCTCCCTGATGTTTGCAAGGATGAAGTTCCCAAATCATAGGTCAGATTTTTGTCACTTTTCTCCAATGGCAGTAATTCTTTATTGCAAATAGCTTTTATTCCATTTCTGTTCTTCATAAATCCACAGAAACTTTTTTCCCATGTGATACCTTTTCAAGCTTTGCTGTTGCCAATAAACTCCATCAGTGTTCCACAGTCTTTTTGTGGACATGGTTTAACAAATAGTAAATGGGGGCCCTGGGGCTGGTGCTCTCTCCTGCCCCACAGTTCTTGTGTGGTGGTTGCCTACTCTCCCCTTAATCATGTAGTAATGTTCTTCTAGCCTGGTTAACAGACTCCTATGTATTGCTGTAGCAGGTTCTTTTGTTCCTCATCATCGATGAGACTTTGTCATATTTTCATCACAGGAGAAAGCTTTTAATCTGGCATGGCCTCCCTTTGGTAGACAAAGGTTGTATTTCTTACTTATTTTAGTTTTTTAAAAGTTATTCTGTCCTTAAAAATCTGTTAGAAAGCCATCAGGTCTGTAGTCACTCAGACTTCCTTCCCCCCATTACTTTGAAGGTAGGTTTTGATACTTTTCAGGCACGAGGCACCAAAAGAAAAGGAACTTATTTAAGATGTTGATACAAACGTTGTGGTTTGTATTTTTCTTCTCCTTCCAGGATTTTGAAAACTCTGATTGACATTTTATTAAGAGAAGTGCATTCAGCTCTTGTGTATTTTGGGTTTTTAATGCCATTTTTAATATATTACAATAACCTCACATCATTAGCTTCTCTGTTTCAATTTGTGGGGCTGAAGACCTTGTAATTTGTTTGCATTTCCTTTGCAGTTTCTGACACTTGTTCCCTAGCGTAGCAGCTCACTCTGTCTTTTCCTCTGGTTTAGAGCTTATGTAATTAATAGTGACATTATCTTCTACTCAAGGAGTTAACCCTGCAGGATAGCAAGCTGTTTATTTGGCTGCCTTTCCTCCTAGTGACCAGAAGTTACCACTGTTCTCATGCCAGATGTCATGTGAGAGACCAGGCATTTTAATTTGTACATTTAGAGAATTTTGAATTAATGGGTGATTTCAGTGTGAAGAAAGAAATTTTAATGGTTACATGACAGAAAATAATTAAGAGATAGCGTGGCCTTATCACAGTTGTTTTCAATGGGGGTTTTATTGTTTCTGGGTGAATGGATGCTGCTCTGTGCCTCGCTGGAAAAGGAATTAAATGGTTTTCTCACAGACTAGGAGCTGTGAAGGGGCACATTTGTGTTGGCTGTGTGCTAAATGAAATGTCACACCACCACTGAGCTGGCTGGGTCACAAACAAGCAGAGAACTGGATGCATGTAGCTTATTTGAGAATTCCATGTTTTCTTCCGTTGGTATGGGTTTGCAGAGTAGAATGGAGATGCAGTGAGATGGTGTTGGGGGTGGGACTGTACGCCTGGGGAATGTACTGCAGTGGTGATGGGGAGGCAGGAAGGGCCGTGTGAGTGTTCCTTCTGGCTGGAATTCCTTCTCCAGCTAGAACTTACAGTTCCTTCTGTAACTAGAGCTGGCTGGCTCCTGAGGAGCTGGTGCCATGAGGAAACCTGTCCTGTCTCCTCTTTCTGGCCCAGTGAAAGGCAAGGAGACAAAGCTGCGAAGTCCATCGCTTGCCACCAGCAGCACATGGTCTCTGATGGAGACCTCCTGGTCTGTCACGAGGCTGTGGCACTGCAGTGCCTGACAGGAGCCATACATCTTATTCCTGGCTCCATCCTTGACTGGTTTTCTGGCCTTAAGCAAGTAATTTCAGCCTCTATGCCTCCACGTATAATCCCATTCTTCCCGATGTGTTCTTTCAGTTTATGAACTTTCTTGGGGGCAAAAGCTGTCTCGCCATAGCAAATGGGGAGATGACAAGCAGTGCTGTAACAGGAACTTTAAGGTAACAGGGCTTTTGTGGAGCCACAGCAGCTGCCAGTACTTAAACATGCATCAGGAATTTACTTACAAGCTGACATGGTATTTTAAAGTCCTGTATGCTGACCTCTTCTGCAGCATGTTAGAGATTAACACAACTCTTTCGTCTGGCGGTGATATTCATAAACTAAATGGAGTGTACAACTGTTAAGGGCTATCCATTATTCTCAGTCTCGGGATAGTTACTCAGAGGTAAAAATAGATAGGATGGATCTGTCATTCATTCAGAAAGTAGAGGCACTGCCCAGTTCCTGATAAATAAAATACCATTCTAGTGAGTAGAAACTGATGACATTGCACCTTCTGTTCATTTTCCCTTCCTTCCCCAAGTTAGCAATCTTACCTAGTTTTAAAACTCCCAACACATAAGAAGCAGTTCCTTTTGTTCTCTTGTTGCCAACTGGTTGTATTGTTTTTATTTATAAGAAGAAAGGAACCAGGGGTTAAAAAAATTGCAAACAGTAAAACATCGTGTATGCTAGGAAGTTCTCTTAATTCATCGCTTGGCAAAGGAAATAAAAGCAGGCTCCCCAGCTAACAGCGTTACTTTTGCTTAGGGTTATTTGGCAGAAAATCCATCATCCTCTCTCCATTTGTGAGTATTTCATATTGACTTACACCCTTTAGCAAGGGTCAGCAGGGCAGAGTATGCATAAAGAGTTCAAGTCCTATCTCAAAGGCTGAATTTTAATTTTCGTGGATGGTTTATTTTTAATATCAGTTGAAAATGTTAGCTCTTTATTAGGTTTTTGTTTGTTTGGTTTACTGACCTTTTGATCCTGAAACGTAATGTTCTTTTTATGCACAACTTGTGTAAGAATTAGGTTTCTTCAGATGTTTACATCATGTTGGAGAAACCAGTGTTTGCTTTTTATTTTCTGACTCATTCTGAATCTGCAGGCAGAAATGTTTTGTTTTCTGAAAGCTTTTATAATTAAAATTGTTAATAATGTACACATACTGAGGGGGAAATGTTTGTTTATTTATTTTGTATATTTGCTTTTGGAACGGCTGACTTAATTCATCAAGGCTCCAGAGAAGTCAATACAAACATGGAACCTGAAAAGGACATAAATATATGTATTTCCATTTTTGATTACAGTAATTATAGTAGGCAAAGTTTTAATATCATCTAGTACAAATTTACATTTTGCAGAGTTGATTTTCTGTTTTCTGCTAGTATTCCATAAGCTCAGGCACACTGAGAGCTCTGTTAACAGGGGTTTCAAAAACTATTATTTAAAGCTACATTTTCTTATTCAGGATCACAGCTCTGATATGTTTTCATCCTGTGCTGCCCTCTCTATGAGCCCAATTAAAATAATGTGGTTTGGGGAAAAGGTTAAGATTATGTCTTTAGATGTTCCTGGAAGAAAAGTGCAGATGCTAAGGCTTCCAAATATTTTTATTTACAGATGTTTTGTTTTTTCCTCAGAAGTGAACTACTCTATGGTAATACAATATAAAATAAAAATACTGTGATTTCTCTGAAAAGATGCTAACTTTAAATTGTTGCTTTGTTTGGGTTTTTTAGTTTTCAGGCAACAAATAATATGTATTATTGTATGCTGGGTATTTTAACAGAAAATAATTACTGAAAAATAGTTATTTCTCTTTGAAAACATATATCTGATTACATATCTGATTTTATAATCTAATTGGATTAGCTTTAAAGAAAAGTTCAAGAATTCATGTCTAGGGATGTAAATTTGTTTCTAAACCATTTTTAAACATGTTAATGAGATTGCAAATAGTGCTAGGTTATGTATGGCCAGTATGATTTGTTAATGGGAAGAGTGGTGTTTTGGCAAATAGCCAAAGTGCTTTTGAAGGTCAGATGTTGACAATATTTGAAAGTGTTCAAATGCTGCTCTCTGGTTCTATAAAATAATACATTAAAAGAAAAGATTAATATCCAAAATGGTATCTCAGGGTCAGTTTAATGCTCTGACCTTGTAATTTAATTTTTGCAGTTTCATAAAGCTGCTGTTTAATTAATTTGATTTGATTGAGGAAACAGATTAGATTACTACAATAAGGGAAAGTGTAGGTTACAGCATTTTTTAAATTTTGGGTGGCCTTCCTGTCTTTTACATGGCGGGCCTATTTTTTGGTCTCTTTATTGTTGGCTTTCTACGCTGACAGCTTTATTGAAGCTGACAGTCTCAAGCTCTTCAACTTTGCTACCTGCAGGAATAAGGCACATGCTTCTAAAATATTTTCAGCTTGGCACAGGCTGCAAGCCCTGAGTGGGAATGAAGCTTCAGGGACAAGCAGATGCTTTGCATGCATGAGGACACGGTACCTTTGTGCTGCCTCCATCTACGGCATCTCAAACAGAGCTCCCAAGAGACTGAGTAACAGCTCCATAAATCAAGGGTTGCAGGTTCAGCCTGTCCAGAAGCTGATTAGGAATTCAGTGTACGTTTTGGGGCTCTTCACTGCACAAGGAGCAAGAAAGCACAAAAATGTGGGGGAGGGCTAAAGGATGATAGAGTAGCTAAGATGACAAGATGATGGGCAATTATGAAGAGGAATTGAAAAAAAAATTAATAATTTATAATCTGTAGTAAGGAGGCACAACTAATAATGTAGAAATATTTCAGAAATGGTAATGGGTAGTTTGCAATGGCAATTCTGTTGCCCTGATTGCATGAATTGTGATTAAGTGGATAAATTCACCATAGGCATTAAAGAATTGATTTAGCCATGAGCAATTGCAAGGATTTGTCGTGCAAACCAGCAGAATTATGGTTTGGTTTGGTTTTGGTTTTGACTGCATTTTTAGTTGGGAATTCCATGTAGGAAGATGAGATTTGTTGGTGTGTGACCTTAGTACTGTCTCTCTCCTCAGCTTGTAATTCTTTCTGTAGGATAAATTACGCATGACATCATGTCGTTTAACAGACACAATTATTTTCCAGAGCAGTTTTAACCAGTTGAGGTTTTTTTCCTTATCCAAAAATTATAGGGAAAACAGCAAATATAACATATTAATTAGTTTGTTGCAGTTCATCAATCTTACACTTTGAGTAGAGGTCCAAATACCAGTTTTGTATATATTTTAAAAATGCAGGTGATTGCAACCATACTAATGCCTGCCTACAAAAGGTATTTGAGAGCTTCCATGAAAACTTTCCATGATTTCCAAAGTTGCTTCTTCTGCATTTCTTCATACATGTGGCTATTGCATGAAGTCTGTGCAGCACAGTGGGCTTTACCTGCCTGCTTCTTTTACCCTGCTCTGCTCTTCTGTGGCTTATGCTGCACATTCTCCCACCTAGGCATTATTTCCTGTCTCCTAAAATACTACTAGCAGTACCTGGCGTTCTCTGTCTCCATGGAACGTCTTTCTGTTTATTGATATCGTACATTTTTATATGTGTTTAATACACACGTGGCACTTTTTGTAGAATAATTTCCACTCTCACAGAACTCTCCAGCAAAGCTCTTGGGGTGGTCTTGTAGAGTAATTTACAGCCTTTGCATCAGATGTTTCACTAGGCCACTTTTATATCAAGACACACTGCTCATGCAAGGGAATAATACTCTTCTTCCTGGGGATACATAACAGGAGATGCCCTTTGCCATGAATTTCTAAAAGATGTAGTTGTGCTGTCAATATTGTTGTTGGTGTCCTCTCCCAGGCCAACCATGCAAGGAAGGCATTCTGTCTCCTAGCAAAGACTCAAGTGGGATGAAATAAAACCAGATCCTGTATGTCCTTCTGGGAGAGGGTTGTGCTACGTGTGTACACAGAAAGGACAGTGTCTGAGTCATGGGCAAAATCATTATCACAGTATGCAGGTGCTCCCCGGATTGTAGAAGGGCAGAGTGGAGAATCTTCTCCAAGTGCGTGCCTCGGTGCCGAGTTGGGGGCAGTTCTGTCCCTGCGGCTGCCCGGGCCAATGGCTGCGTGCGCTGCGGGCTGGGCTCGCACGGCAGTGATGGATCACTCTGTGCCTGGCGTGCCACGGGTGGTGCGCAAGTGACAGAGCATTGATCATCGGGATTCAGCGGCCTTTGTTGTGTGGCATTCACCGCAGCCTCGGCCGCCGCCACTCTTGTGCTGTCCGTGCACAGATAGATGCTTTTGTTCTGTGACGAGGGCGAGGGGCAGCGCGATTTCCTGGGCTCCCCCCTATCCCAGCCATGCCCGTCTGAAGGCAAGTGAGGGCACTCACAGCCCAGCGTGTAGTGGCAGGTGCTGCTTAAATGGATTTTTTTCTTCGAGTTGTGATAGGTTCTGATGGTAGCTTGTCTGGCTGCAAAAAATTGTGTTCCTCATCACTACCTGCGTCATCACCCATTGCCCGATTGTGTTTCTGCTGCCCTTCAGAAAGTATGTCCTCTTCCAGGGCATATGCCAAAATGGTAGTTTGTCTCAAAAACAGGGTTCTTTGCATCCCTTCTTTTCTTTTTCACAAAACAGTACAGTATTGGTGCTAAAGCATGTTTTGTTTCATGACCATTTGATGAAATGCTTAGAACTTTTCCAGGGAAGAAATTGTCAGGCTCTCTGCCTGCCCCTTGAAGTTAGTGTTTTCCAGATGCTTGTAACATCAATTCTCAAAGCATGTTCAAAGTCCATTTCAGTAGCTTTTTTAAGGGGAGTGTAGAAGGACCCAAAACTTGAGAGCTCCAGAGAAAGCAGTTTCACTCTGATGAAAGGTGCTTCAGCCAACTGTGTCTTTTAATAGTGGAAGTAGATGAAAGTATAGTAGTGAGAAATGCATTGAGTAACATGGTTTAAATGTGATGAAATTTATTTTAAGCCCTTAGGGAAATACCGCGAGTACCATAAGTTAATGTACTCCTTGCAGAATTGTAAAAGAATGGCCTTAAATGAAGAGCCATCAGTGCTGCTGTTAATTATTCCTTCCACGCAACTCTAAATAAAGAGGTGGTGAGGTTTTAATTTTGTAATTACCAGAAGACTAATAATTCTTTTGCCAAAGACCATGGTGATCTTTAAAGTATGTAATGTAATTGCCTTATTCCTGTGCCATTAATTGTGCTCCAAACGTGGTCGTCTGTCTTATGAGCAAATGTTACTCTCTTACCTCAAAGAAAACGTGCTATGAATGGTGAAAGAGGCAGCCTAAAATTCACAGTTCTTTTGTTTGAATTTTTCTGGTTAATGTTGTAACAGAAGGAGGTTACAAAAGCAGGGACTGTGTATATTTGGTTAGTGTATTCAGCTATGCATTGCAGTTCATGTCAGAGCCCAACACTTAGCCTAAGAGTTACAGATCTTTACATGAGTATAGGACGCAGAAATTAAGAGAAAGTGACTGTAAAGCTCAGCAGGCTTAGCAGAGCGATTCCAAGAAACATGTAGCCCATGAAGCCACATTCGGCTCACTTAGTTTCTATTAGAATGAATCATTTGTAACTTGTTAGACATCTTCTGTTTTTAATCTCTAGTAATAAATTTAAATAATGAGCTCATTACTATAGTGAGCTGCAAGAAAATGTCAAATTTTACATTCGAAGTATCGGAATATGGTTTGACAAGGTGGCTAAGGAAGAATTAAGTTTTCCACTGCTAAAATGTATCTTCATTCCTTCCCTAGCTTCTGCTGCTTGTTTGAACATGTTCAGATACTTGTCTGGTCTTACTTCAACTAATTCAAATATAGCCCAGTGGAAAAACTGACAACTGTTTTTGCACTGTGTTTTTGTATGTTTTTGCTTTCTGTTTAGCAAATTGCAACAGTTTACCTTCCAATTAAATGGATGCCAAAAACATCTGGGCAGCGGGACAGAGCAGGAGAGAAAGGTAGAAGACTTAAGAATGAACAAGAATTACCCTTTCAGCAAGTCAGGGTGCACATTTGGTTCAGCCACGGTGTAAAACCATGCCCTAAATTGGTGGTTTGGAGGCTGGAATCACTGCAGTTGCACTTCTGCATATTTTCAAGGCAGGGAAGCAAGCAAAGCTGTGGAGATGTGCAGAGCATGCTTTCCGTCACACAGTGCTACTCCTGCCAGCTCCTGGAGTTTTCAGTTTGATTCCCACCCTGAATTTAAAGTCCAACATCTGCAGCATACATACATAAACAGGCCTTTAACACCCACAGAAAGGAATTGTATCCTTAATTGTCAGAGGACTGCGATTTAAAAGTTTTCTTCACCTGTCTGGCTTGGAGTAAATAAATGAATTTTCTATACTTCTTTTTTGTCTATAGTCTGGGAATGATCTGTATGAATCATTGCGAATATTCTTTTGTTTAATGTATGGGATGCTCTTGGAAAGTTAACAGCAATTGATATTAAAAGTGAGTAACTGTGAGAGGTTATGAGGTAACCTTTAGTTTCTCATTTAAAGCCGCTCTGCTTTTCAATGGTAAAATTACTTTCTTATGGAAAAATAAATGTTTCTGAGGAAAAGATTGAAATAGCTTGTTATGGAGTCCCAAGGGAACCAGCACTTAAATTAAGTGTATCCCTGGGAGCCAAGTTTCCTGTGCAGCCCTTGCTGCCAGCAGGCAGTGACTGTTAGCCGAGGCCTGAGACTCAGCCAAAGGAGATAATAAGTGTCCTTTGAAGGAAGGCAGAATGAATTGCCATATCTGCTGGCTCAGTCAAAAGCATGGATTGGGTGTCAACAATCAGAAACCTCCAGTGCCCTGGTGTCGGCAGGGCAAATACCGCCCTGGCATCTTTCTTTAGCAAAAGATGGAAAGTGCAGACTACATCCAATTAGTCTGTTAAACTTAGGGGCAAATATTTTTCCTATTACCTTTTCTTCTAGACTTCACAACATCAACATAAGATTTTAACAACCAGTGCAAAATATTTTCTTCATGGCATGGAAAATGCTCAGGCTATTCATGTGTAGTTTTCTGCTGGACTTTGTGTTCAGCAGTGGTAGCAGTGAGTTCCTGTGTTCCATGACATCTGAGAATGCTTGGAAAGAAAAATGAACAGGAAGACTCCTTCTGTTGGGGGGAGGGGTGGGGGAGAAAAAAAGTATTTGTTGCATTCCAAAAATCAGTCATAATAATGGAAGTTCACATCAAATAATTGCTAGAGTGAAAATGGACAAACATCTGGTTATTCATCCCTAGCTATACTAACAAAAATGTGATATCCTGTTACAGAAATCACTGATCATCCTGGTTTATTTTGGCGATAGCACACCTTGGTATTTTTCACTTAAAAAAGAACATATCAGTACTTTATAGCTAGCATATCTCCAGTTCCAGGTTCACAGTTCATGTGCTTCTGTGACTTTGAGCTCTTCCTTTCCCGAGTTTACCAGCAGACAGCTGCACTAGAACAGATATGTTTACATGTGGGGAGTAAATGGCAACTTGCAGCTCAGAGTTTCCATTTCCTTTTACATTGTTCAGGAATCCAGGCTCACAATTCGTCCTCAAGCTTCGCCTCATGTGTGTGCATCTGCCTTGGCCCTTTATAGTACAAATGCTTTATTTTGACATTGATTTGTTGATACAAAGGGCTGACTAGGGAAAAGATACTTTCATTAGAAATTACCCTCAGTACACATCAAGTTCAATTGTGGGTGAAATAGCTTTTTGAAAAATATTCTAAACATCACTTTCTGTAAGGCTTTTAAGCACTATATCAATGGAAGAGTAATGTGGAACCACTTTATGCAGCTTTAGCAAGATAGATGTATTTTTAGATGGAGAAAAATTAGATTTTGTATTAAGAATGATGGTGAAAACTGATTAGCTGCTCAACATACGACACTGTCTATTTAAGCTAATGTCACATGTAGGTGATTCCTAGATGTCCTTGGTAAGGCAGTAATTACATGAAGGAGGTTATGATAATTATAAACAAGAAACAAAATCATGAGAGTGATTTGTTCATTTGGCTGAACCCTGAAGTAGAATTAAAGACTCCAGTGAAGAGAGTTTGTTCTGACTTTGCACCACCCAACAGACTTCTCTCTATTGCCCAATTTCACCCCTATGGGCTTCTCCTTCCCCATTTTCCCATTACCTTACCTAATTTCGATATTTTGGGTTCTTGCTCTGAAAGAAAACTGTGGTTTATTGATGATTTTGGTAGCAGGATTGGGTGAAGTAGATGTCACATAAATGATCTCTAGAAAGACCTGTGGCAATTGCATGTTGTGTTTTGCCTACTGGCTTTTTGACCCAAGATCCCACAGTTACCCAGATATGTAAGAATGAGCTGCTTTTGGTCACAATCATGTGGATATTTAATGAGAACAAATTATTTGACCTTATTTGACCATTTTGATGCAGTTTATTTCTGATGTATATGTAAATTAATTGCTAGGTTTGACCTATAACCCACTCTTAACAGCAATGCAATGGTTTCATGCACTGCTGATACTTGAAATTTTAATTTTTAATCCTCATTCCAATGTTCTTTATCATGCTTAGGCTCTAAAACTGAAGCACAAAATCAAACAATAGGTTTGCATTTTAGGTTTTGCACTTTATATGACCACACAGTGAGAGTCCAGAGAGCTGTACTGAGTGAAAATTGCACCCAGAAGATAATCTTTTAGTACTTGTCCAGCTCATCATTGAGTCTTGTCAGTGCAAGGAGGCAATTCAGAAGGCAAAACAGGGCCTGGGACTGTAATAACACTGATCTAGTATATGTTTGCCATGGAGTTGTGTTCTCAGCCTGGTAGTGCAAATACCTTTGTGTTTTCTGTGAACTTGCTGAAGGCAAATCATTTACCTCTTTACTTTCATTAAAACTGCATTGGAACTGTGTTTGTGACCTGGAAATCAAAGCAAGCAATTAACACCATGCTGGTATCTATTCCAAACCCCCTACCTGCTTTCAGGGCAGCAGCCCAGGCAGCTGTGATTCATGGAGCTGGGAAATGGTCGCTTGGCAGGGCATGGGATAAACAGGCATCTGGGGCAGGGGAGCTGAAGCTGGGCAAAAATGTATGGGCAGGTAGCAATGCTTGTGTCACAAACTTCTCTTCAGCTAAGTACAGCAGACCACAGCTACTAAAGGAGATGTTTGTTGCCCAAAATTTATGTGAGTTCACCTGTAATTCTCTGCTATTGGCAAGCTATGTATGAGAAATTCTTGTCAAAATAAATACACCTGAGTAGTACTTTAATTTTCTGTTGTTGCCTGTGAAGTGATTAGTGCACCACGTGCTACTTTCAATTTCTGTTACATTTAAAGTGATTAGCTGGTTTATCTCATGATCATTAAATGTAGAGTAGTTTGAAACTTCCCATTCACAGTCTGTGTTTTTCATTGACGCTTTCATTTGAAAGCAGGAAACAATCTGAAAGTACTTGTATTAAGTGTTTCGGCACAAAGATTTTAAAATATAATAGCTTGGCATGTTATTCTATCTTCTTAATATTCCTTGGAGGAAATAAAATGGAGTTGCAACTTTCATCCAGGCAGCTTTTCTACTACATCCTGTTTCCTTCCGCACACTGGAGAAAGCACTGACGTTTGTCTCCCTTTCCTCCACTTCCAATGAAAAAATCCCTGTCTCCATGTTGTAGCACTCACTCTGGTGAACTCTGACACAGTATTTGGGTTGTTTAGGCAAAAGTGAATTTTATCCTCTGTATCAATGGGAAGATTGCAAAGAATAGAGGAATATGCACAGCCCCGGCTGCCTGGGCTGCCCGAAGGGTGGCTTGCTGTGCAAGCAGTTGCTGTGGAAGGCTGACATCTCTGCTTTTCTCCCACTGAAAGGCAGACTTGCAATCCCCCCTTTCTCAGAGGGAAGCTGACCCTTGAAAAGGCTTGGCATGAAATGGATTAACTCCCTGGAAACTTTGTTTGGAAATGTTAGGAGACTGCTATGTATATGTGCTGGCAATCTCTGTAAGAGACAAATTATTTTCCCACCCTCTCAAGCACTTGGTAGTTTATCTGTTGTTTATATTAAAGATTGATCGTGGTTATATATTCCTAATTCAGGATTGCCATTAATCACCCTATGCCACATAAGAGACTGGAGAAGAAGAATGAGGGTTACTGGAAAGCAGAAATGTGATCCCTGGCTCTGCTTTTAATGTGACTTATCCTGGCATTAGCTTTGCTCCTATGAATTACTGCGTTTGTGTAAACTTTTTTTTTTTTTTTTTTCCCATGTTTGGTGTGTCTGTTTTTCTCAGGGCTATTTAGAAAAAGATGGTATAGTTATTACAATGATTGAGGAGAACGTTAATCATGACACTTGCCATGTTACTATTTCAAGAGGTCCCTGCTCCCCCCAGCAGGCCCACCCCCTTGTTTGCTACTACTTGCTTCCTCTCCCAGCCCCAGCAGCCATTTCCTCCCTAGAACAGATCCAGGCAATTGTTTCATCCTGTGCAAAACGAAGAGGTGGAAAAGGACCAGCGGGGTTAGGACAAATGCTCAAAGGCTGGGACTTCCTAAAGTGCATTGGCTGCCAACAGTGAGATGCTTTCTGCCACAGCAACAGAGCAGATCTGTGTGTCCTCCTCCTTGACCCTGCTGAGGGTTCCCAGTCCTGAAATGTTCAATCAGCCGTTTGTGGTCCCTTTCCCTCCTAAGCATGAGAGACAAAACTGCTGACAAGAGAGAAAGAGAAGGGAATTTACGAGTTTTTACAAGTTGATTTGGGCTATGAGAACACATTACCAGCCCTGCTTGGAGTCAGGTCCAGAAGCCTCTGGAGCAAGCTGTTTTCCTGCCCTGACTTGTCTGCCTTAAAGTCCCTTCACATCTCTGAGAGGTGTGCACTGAGCCCAGCTCTTTAATGTGTTCTGGTGGGAAATGGTTGCATCAGTAAATTTTCAGCCAATAGGAGAACTAATCCCTTAATTTTTTTTATTTGCTCTGTGCTTGTCTTTGTTTTATATAAAGAAATTACTTGGATTTTAAAAGAAGCAATCAAAATAATTTATATTTGACAAATCAGAACAAATTCACTCTGAAGAGACTGGTATCCTTTAATACAGATTGTCTTCTCTTTATTTGTAGGTCCACTAAACATACTTTGCCAGGTGTATCCTAATTCTGCACAGATTTTTCTCTTGAGTCATGTTACATTCATGTCTGACTTCTTTGGTGCAAAATCCCATTATTAAATTAGTTATTTAACAGCATATTCAACACTAAGATGTGACTGTAACTGCTGGTTTGTGTTTATAACTAAACATCCTCTCCACAAAAGCAAGAGATCACCAGGAGTTCTGCAAACCTAGAAGAATTTAGGTCCATTAATGGTGATGAAAGTACATCTTTAGAGAAATCAAAGGAGGAGGAATAATGTAAGAAAGTCTTATATCTGAGAATTTGCAATCATTTTACACATAATTACACCAAAACAGTGATTTTAGAGGATTATGTATTTTTTAAGTACTTTGATTCAAACTAATTCAGATTGCTTGGTTTTCCCCTCCACCATGGATCTACCTTTGATGGCATATTGTACATATAAGAATAAGAGAATTTATTTCTGAGTTGAGAAGACTCAGTAATGTAAATAGACCTCTATTTAAAAGTTCATTCAAAACTGAGTACTGGTGTGTATTTAAGTGCACTGTGTGCTGAAGTAGAAATATCCCCCAGTGTTTGACCAAAAGCATGTTCAATGTGTGGTTTTGTTTTGTTTTTTTAATGTTTAACAGTAACTGAAGCTGGCTTTGGTGCTGACATTGGGATGGAGAAATTCTTCAACATCAAATGCAGAGCATCTGGCTTGGTTCCCAGTGTGGTTGTACTTGTTGCTACAGTGAGGGCTTTGAAGATGCATGGAGGTGGGCCAAATGTAAGTTTTTGCACCTTTCTTGGAAAAATCAAATTGTCGCTAATATTTGAAATAAGTAAAATATCTTGATTTAAGAAATATTTGGGGTAGTCTCTGGGGCAGTGTTTAGATAACCCTTCTGAGATACTTCATTGTATAGATGTTATCACTAAAGTTAATGCTGTCTCTAAAATTAAGCCACAAATGAAAGATGAGGGACAGGAGAGCTCTGAAGAAGTACTATATCTTACAGAGAAAGGGAAGCTTGTTGCATTTTAAAAAAAAAGCTGTAATACATAGATATTCTTTCCCCTGCCTTTTGAAACAGCATTTGTAAGTGCAGTGAAGTTGTCACAGGCTGGGCAGTTTGACAGCTGAGGAGGAATGAGACGAGTTCAAGTTGCAGTATGTGAGTGGAAGTAGAGAACATTGTTAGTGAAGGTTTTGAGATTTCTCTCACTCCAGTAAAGGGTACCCCTTATGTCCTTTTATTTTGCTCAGATTAATTCCCTCGCGGATGCTGAAGTAACTGGTGAAATTTTGCAATTGTTTTCCGAGGGTACCAAGAGTTACCATTGTATCACTTTTTGCTGTCTAAGGCACAAACAGATTTTGCAGATTACTGATTGTAGAAATGCTCCCCGAATGTGCAATCAGATCAGACTCTGCTAGCCAAGCAGACAGACACTTAACTCCTAGGAGCACTTTCATCTGCCCAGCAGCATGCTGGAGAATGATGCTGCCAGGGAAACAGTCACACTGGGGGAAAATACCAGAGCTGTTTCCACAGCCACAAAATTTTAGAAGGCATGGTTTCCCTTACAGCTAATCTTCTCTAAGAGTTAAAGCTGAGCTACCCTTTTTCAGTCTTTCAGGTTGATGTAATGATATAATTTTCTATCATTTTAGTACAGTTCTGATGCATGTTTTCTTTATTTTGAATTATATTTCTCCATCCTATCAAAGCAAGTATATTTTCACATGTGTTATCACTCAATCTAGCAAAAATAGGACTTAAATATGTCTTAATAACTGTCTCTATTTCTGTCTCACTTGTGTCCTTAGAAGTTTAAAGGTTTCATTTGTTTACAAATGTGATGCATTCATCACTGAGGCATGTAGAGTATCAGATATTTTACTGGGAGGTTAACTATAAAAAGGACTAATGCTAGAGACAAAAGTCTGGTGCCTGGCATTGACGTTATGTGCTCCTTGGAGACTCAGTACAGTATCCCAGTGATCACCCTCGTGATGCACTTTGCATGTATACCTTTGTGCTTTCCAACAAATTACTTGCATGCAGTTCCTTGCCATGGGCAGTAATTAAAGAACATCAAAGATTATGTTCTTCTGTGTTGCTGTTATTTCCTCAGCTGTTGGGAGTTGCTGCCTATTGTCTTTGCACTGCTGGTGTGCTGTAACAGCACATAGAATGAGATCCAGCTGTCTCCCCTAGCAGTCTTTTGCAGCTAATTGCTGAGGCACTACCTGTGTTTTGCTACCCAAATACAATAGGAGGTGTTGCTATTGTTTGTGTGCTGGTGCAGCTTGGAATACAACACAAGCTGCAGTCAGGCTGTGATGCTTGTGCACTGGTATGGGTTAGCTGGCAGTACAGAAAGCAGGCAAAATTGCACTTCAGAGCCCTTAGGGTATGACAAGTATCAATGTGTGATGACTTTGCTTGTTTATTATTACCTGTTCTCAGGTAACTGCTGGTGCCCCCTTGAAGAAAGAATATACAGAAGAGGTAAGAGGAACTGTTACAAAACTTTAAAGAGGCTTTTGTTTAAAGGAACAAAATAATATGGCATACAGAGAATCAGAACTTCTCCTTGCTCTGGCTGGACAGTGTGCAGCCTCAGCTTTGACAGCAGCATGCTCTAAAACTGACATTCAGTGAACATTGGCATTGCCAACAACTAAAACCACCTCATCCTCCCTCAGCCCCTTTGTGTTACCCCTCTTAGGTGTATGGTGTGTGTGACTGCGTGATGGATTGTAATAACAAACTGAAATAGCTAAAAAAGAACCTTTTTTCAATAGTTTTTCCAGGACCACTAAGTTTTCAGACTGATCAATGTATAGGCATTTATAAAAGCACATGACCAGCGTGGTGTAGGGGTCAAGGACACTCCCTGAAATTAACGATAGCATAACCTGTTCATTAAAGAACAAGTTTAATATGTTTATGCTTCACATTTGGTGTGGGATGTCACTCTTCAAACCAAGAGTGAATTCTGCTGGTTTGTTTCCTTTGTCACTTCACTCCGGACAAGTTCTGGTCTTCTGCTTGTGTGAAGCTAAGGATATGTGTTTTGTTACAACTAAAACAAGGCCTACAAAGTGTGAGGTAAAAGCGTAAGTAAGGAAATCCAGTAATGTGCTTGGGGTAGTCTATGCATGTGTGTGTATGAACTCTGCATCTAACACATCTGTGTGTCAAACCCCACCCCACCACTGCAGTCTGTTTATAAACTTTGCAATCAGCAGATTATCGTCCCTTTCACAATGATGACAGGCAACCAGTCATCATCTGCACCATCTTCCTGTGTCTCAGAAGAGAGCAGTGGGTTCATGTACAAATTTTGGACGCTGCTTAGTTCATTAATAATGTCTGATGCTTATTAATTGGAATGAGAATCAATAAGTGCCAGAATACTTTCATCTGGAAGAATGTCACTTGCCTGCAACTGTCATGATCAGCACTGTTTATGTTCACTTAAATTTATGGAAAATTCTTTGGCTGGAGAAGACTTTATGTGTTCTACAATTTCCATTAATTTTTATTTCATTGCACAGAACCTCCAGCTGGTAGCTGATGGCTGCTGTAATCTACAGAAACAGATTCAAATTACTCAGCTCTTTGGAGTTCCTGTTGTGGTTGCTCTAAACGTCTTCAAGTAAGTCTTTCATTACTCTTGTTCAAATTCCTCACTTTTCTTGGTTTTTAAATTATTCAATTTGGCATGAGCAAAGGAGCTATTAAAGAATTTCCTTTTTTCATCATGAATATAAAGATATTTAAGTTCTTATCTTGTTCTTAATGATCTAAACCAACAAAAATAAAAGTATATGCTACTACAGAGTTGATAATCTTCCATGTTAATTAGCTATAACAGTTACAAAATTTTCTTGGAATGTGTAAATATATATGCTGTATATAAATGCATTATGTATAGGGCACATTTCTATATCTACCTGCTTTACCACTGCTGATGGTAAAATAAGGCTAAGTTTGTAAGGTTGTATAGAGAACTAATTAAACAAAATCATGAGACAGGACTGTTTGGTTGGCAGAACTGACTCTCCAGCTGAGGTTGATCTGGTGTGTAAGATTGCAAAGGAGTCTGGAGCATTTGATGCTGTACCCTGCAACCACTGGTCGGCTGGTGGTAAAGGAGCAGTAAAATTAGCTCAAGCTGTGGAAAAGGCAGCCAATCAAAAAAACAGTTTCAAATATCTCTACAGCTTGGAGGTAAGATTTCTGTCTCTTTTTTCTTTTTTTTTTTTAATTAATGCATTCTGCATCAGAGTTGGATTTAAAACAAGAAGAACACTGAGAACATTGAAACAAAGTTATCCAAAATACTTGGAAAGGAACTTGCTTTGGTTTAAAATCATAAAAGCTGGAGAGAACAAGCAATCTGTGACTTGTCTAATCAGGGAGCAGGATACTCACTGGCAATGATGTTACTTAGTGCATTGAATGACACATCTGATACTTTCATGTTTAACATAAAAGTATGTATGCAGATGGAACACTCTCGGATTATTTTGGGAGACTTCTCCAAAGATCTCACAGTCACAGTATTTGTCCTGTTGGCTGGACAACAGGAGATGGAGTTACTGTCCCACAGTCACAGGTATTGCACCAGGTTGTGGCTTCTTGAAGCATTCAGTGTCTGTATGAGAAGGATGTGACAGGTAGCGCATCCATGCTCATCCCACACATCTGCCCAGCCCAGCCAGGTCAACACAGAGAGGAAGCACTGCCCTTACCTGCACCCACCTGCACAGCCAGCTCTCAGTGAACACAAAGAGCACAGGTGACCCAGTCCTGTTCCTTCTCTCCAGTGATCAGATTGGAGCCTGCCAGTACAATATGATGCACACAATGCATGGGTCACTGCTGCTGCTGGCCCCAGGTCCTCAGTCTATTCAGGAGCAACCCTCAGGGCTTCTGTTCTGCTCCAGCTGATGGCACCAGAGTCCATAAGCCCCTGTGGTTTGCAGCTCACTACAGCTGCTGGGCGCAGTCCTTTCCTCGACTCTCTGTTCTCATAGTGCAGAGCAGAGAGCACACCCACACACAGGGCACTCAGAAACCAGATTTAATAAGAATAGAGAGGTCCTCAAACCCATAGCTCAGTTGGTCAGACTACTGGCCAGACACCTTTACACACAACTGACCCCTCCTTCCTCCATTCTTTCGTTTTCTTTCCATGCTTACACCTTCTCAATCCACCTTTATTACTCCCTTTTCCCATCTTTGCTCCTTCCACTAAACAATCTTTACACATTCCCACCATCCTCTTTGAAAATCCCATCATAAGGTTCACACAGTCCCAAAATCTACTTTTTCATACATCTCATAGAGTCCTGTGCTGCTGTACACAATCACCTCCTTTCATCTGCAAAGTTTTTTGATCAAAGAGCTTTCCTATTGACCCATCTGGGTGCATTTCACACCAAGGACAGTGGTCTCATCTTCCTCTTGGATTGTTGTAGGAAACAGGCTCAGTGTACTCTAATTTTCACTGATTAGGTTTTTCTAGTGATTACATTACAGAGGGTTCCTCCACCTATCATTGTTGCTCTGATCCATGCTGGGGCTTTGGGGCTGATTTGCTTAGCCCTTAGATAACCTTACAAAGGATAGTGTGGTCCAAGTTTCAATCCATGTCTGCCAGAGTTAGGGACTCTTTCTCCATGCCTTGGAGACTGTTATTGCAGTTGTCTGCAAGGTAACATCACAGCATTGTGAGCTGGATGTGAGCTGTCATGTGGAGCTTGGACTCCTGGGAGCACTGGAGGTGCTGGGGTGCCACCGTGCTGGCAGAATATTTGGAGGGACATATTGGCAAGAAGGTTATACAAATGATTTCTCAGGGCTTTCCTGGCTATCCAGATGTGGGTGGGTTTAAATCTGAACAGCCAAACAGACTTTTCTGGCTCCAAGGAAGCCCTTATCAAGTTTCAGATCCTGTGCCTGTGCTACTTAAGTTTCTTTAGAAAATGTTCAAATGCTATTTTTTTTATAACAGAACCTCAGCTTCATTCTTTTAAATGGCTGGAAGTTCCTGTTTTGATTCTTCTCTCCAGAAAAAAGTTCAGCCTGAGGTAGATATACTCTGTGGTCATCTTTCATTCTCTCTTCTTCTTCATGTGCACCATGTATCTGTTGCACCCATTTTATTTTTTCTTTCCACCTCCCTTGATGTTTTACAAAATGTCAGTAGACCAGCCAACCCATATCAGTATTAACCCCTGCCCTGACAGAAAACATGGAAATGTGTTGGGAATATTAGTGCTGCGGCATGTATTCCAGGCATTTTGCTCATGTAATAATTTTACAGCTGAAAAATGGACAATGTATAAACCTTTCTAAGTTTGTCTGTACTGAGATGCTCTGAAAACTGATGCTGTCATCTTATGGGGATTGTGTAGTAAAACGAGGGAAAAAAAATTATTTGAGAAATACATGTTACAGTTTTCCCCACTTGTGTTAGAGGGATCATGCATTAACCTTTGACAAGGCTCATACTAAAGCTCTGGTGTTACTGTACACTGTGTAGCTTACAATCTGGTGGTACGAGTGAGTAAAAGGGACTGGTGGGGGTAGACTCTGCCTATAAAGAAAATCAGATTGATTTCCACTTTAATGTCTTTCCCAGACACATCGTTTCGTGCTGTGTTGCATAAGCAGCATGAGCACGAAGGGAATGAATCACATCTTTACATCAACTTAGTATCCTGTAACTTCACACAAGTACTCTGAGCCTCAAAAATACGTTGAAGGGATTTTATAAAAACATATAAAGATTTTTAAATACTGTAAAAAAGTACATTCAGGCCAACAAAAACAGTGAAGTGTAAAGTTCAGGCTTCTGTTTCATCCTTACTGTGCAAAGGATGGGGACTGAAGCAGCTGGAAGTAGGAGAATGAAACAGCATTGCTGCCACTTTTACAGTATGTAGGTCAATTGGTTAGTAGGCTCACAGACAAATGAAGGAAAGCCACCTCTCCCAAATAAGTCTGCCCTGATTTTTTTTTTTTTTTTTTTTTTTCCAGCAGTTTTGAGGTGGGGTTTCTGCTGTTCAAAGGGGTAAAATTAAGAAATTTAAGGAAGATAAGAAGCAGTAAAATGGGATTCATACAGATTTTCCCCCCCCACATTGTTCCTTAAGGGGGTGTAAGTGAAAGGACATAGTTCCATTCCTTATCCGACTTGTCCAGTTACTTGAATAATATTAAGTCCTGGTTGCCTCAACTTTCACAGGATTTTCTGTGGTTGGGGTTTTTGTTCTGTTTTCTTTCCCTTTTGGAAGGTCAAGGAGGGTAAATACTCTGCTTAAAACCACTACCACTTCATTCATATACCTGTCTGTCTTCATGAGATAGCTCTACTGTTCCCTTTACTCCACGTCTTCATTATCCTGTGATGTCTATGCACCTTGTTCTCCTGTTGGAAAACTTCATCAGAATTTGCTTCCAGAACTAGCTATAATTAGAAAAATTTCCAACAGCACAAACCTAGCTGTAGCAGGTTCATTCAGTATTTTGATCTTTTGTGAGAAAGCAACACTCAGGGTATTTTAAAAAAAGTTTCAAACCCTTATATGTAAAACTGGTTTATATCCTTTCTATTTCGAACAAACTTTGCAGTAAACTATCTTATTAGTGTGCAGTCAGACATGTACTTAGAGGATAGCCCATGTCAAGTGGGCTCTCTTTGTTTCATTTTTTTCCCAAATGCGTTCATCTCTGTAGTGCTTTATGTAATTTCCAAATTTACCTTTGAAAACAAAAGCTTCCTTGAAGAATGTTTACAAATGTGTATGGTGGGAGAAGAACACTACAAGAAAGTATTTTCTAGATCTGTCAAATGCTAGTTAGAAGAGAATCAGATTTGAGAGAATCAGATGGTTGTTTTCTGGAGTATCTTTATACATTTATACCATCTTGTCCAGTAAAACCTGATCATGTGCCAAATGAGCAATTTTAGACATTGGACACAATACAGTTGTGTGAGTTCAGGATTCAGGCTCTGCTCCTGTTCAGTATCATAGCAAACCAGTCTAATTAGAAGACCGTGCTAATTTTATTCCTTGAAGCATCTAATTTGGTCTCTAAACTTCCTTGGGTGTCATTCCATGACATACTCTTCTATACTCCCGCTTTTAGATGGCTTTTGGGGTTCTCTTTATTTGTTTCTCTAAGCAGGCAATATTTTTTTTTTTTTAATCCTAGTGGTTGCTGCTTGTAGTTTAACATTTTTTTAGTCTTGATTATAGCAAGGATTTGTTTGACATTTGGTATGAGATGAACAAATATATTGGGGGGCTTCAAATGAGAGCAGAATACTTCATATATGATTTTGGGAGTGCGTATGTGTGGCAGTCATTTCATGGATCAAACACAAGACTTGACCTATGGCAAGTAAATACTGCACAATCTCCACTGTAAAAGTGTAAGAAAAGCACACAAACAGATAGAGTACCCTGAAATGCTTACAATATTAGGAATTGCACAGATCAGGGGGATTGGTCAGGAGTAAGGATGAGTTTTCATATCATAGACTTCAGAGTTTATAATATAGCTTAAAATATTATTGGCAGTAATTGAAGTAAATACTATGGTATTGTGTGGTTTTAATATGGATTTTTGTCCCCTCTGCACAATAATCTCTATTAAGTTACTGTTGAGTTGGTTTCTTGCAGAGTGTTTCTCTTCAGTGTTTGAAGGATGGGTTTGTTTAAAAGGCCTCCTGAACTCTTTGTGAAATCATCTGTGGAGGTTTATTTTAATATATATTCTTGCTACATATGGAAAATATCAAAATATCAATCCTCTTATCACTGTTGACTTCCCTTCTGGGTTCAGTTTTCTTGAAGTATGGGTCTTTAAGTTGCAGCAGAAAGCTATTACTCAAAATAAAGTTGACTGAACCATTAAAAGTAAGTTTAGATAACTAGGGGGAGGAAAGGAGAGGATGGAAACGCATCCCGTTCCCAAATTTCTCTGGCATCAGTGCCTGTTCTTGATCAGGAGAAGGGGGGAAGCTATATTCCTCACTAATGCACGCCTGTTGAGTGACCTGCCTTCGCTATCCTGGCCTCCTCTCTTCTGCTGTGGTGAACTCTGCCTTGACTTAGAGCAGCCCTCCTCAGCCTGGGACTGAAGCATAGGTCTGAAGAAGGCAGGCATTAGGTTTTCAAGAGGAGATACATTGCCCCTTCCTGCAAGCAGCTGGAGTGGAGTGGGCGCTGGGGAGATAGAAGAAAGGAGAAGGACAGGCATTTGGCATGAGGCAGGATCAGCACATCTGGCTGGTCAGTGAGTTAGCACTGTCCCTTAGAAGGATGACTTGGTAACCTGACAAATGGTATTGAAGAGCCTCAAATCACCAGATTTATGCCGCACTGGAAAACTAAACTGAAGACTCTAAAGGTCACAAATGGGAGGGAAGAGAAGGGGTTGTTCCAACCTTCCAAATTTGTCAGATGACAGCTTTTTTTGACAGTGCTATTATGTGTTTAGGTAATATCATGACAAATGAAAGTAATTCCAGGTTATACAGTGAAAGTTGATTGCACAAATATTTTGGCAGGGTGCAGTGCATTGCCTGGCCAGCCTGCAGAACAAAGGAGAGCTTTCTCAGCTTGGGACCATCCACTGGGAGCAAGGTTGAGTAGCAGCGCTTCTCAGAGAGGCATTCAAGCAGTTGGCAGCCTCAGCCCTGGTATTTTTCTTCACCTTCTGGGAGCATAATAATAGTTTGGACAAATCTGGAGCATCTGAGTCCAGAGTTTTGTTTGTCCCTGCCTATGTTTTGCTGTGGCAGTATGGTGTGGGCTGTCACTTATCTCATTCCCTCCAGTCTTTGCTTCAGCTGTCATGGACAATGGGTCACTCAGAGGGGTCTAAGGGTAGCATTGAAACAGAGAAAATTCTGTCAGCGGTGGTTCTCTGTGCATTATATTCTCTTCCATTTATGGTCTCCCAAAGCAAGAATGAGCTGTTAGTAATGGAGGGGGAAGAGCCCCATCAGTGGAGGAGAAGGCTCCTTGGTGCATGTTCTGCAAGAGGAGGAGCAGCTCAAAGAAAAAGGCACAGGCAAGAAGGGCTCATGGGGCCTGGCACAGTCAAGAAGGGCTCATGGGACCTGTGTTTGAGGATACCAACCTCCAGGGGACTATCCCAAGGCAGAGTGTTTCTTTTAGTTTATAAACAGGAGTATTTTCTGTTTCCTCTACTAACACCACGGAGTTGCTAAGCCGTGAAAGCCATCCATTGTGTGTCTGCTGTCACAGCAGCCCAGCATACCTCTGCTCATTTGTCTGGGAAGCAAATAGCTTCTGTGTTGTTCTCTGTACAGCATGGAGTTCAGTCATGTGTGGACCGACCTAATGGAAAGTCCTTAGGTACTGCTGGGGTGGGAATAAATAAAATGGTCCTTACTGGAATGTTTCCTAGTAACTGATGGCGATCATTTCTCATCCTGAAATGCAGGCTGTGCTGCCCTGCAGCGAATGCTGGCCTTTAAACTATTTCCCCCCTCCCCTCTACTGCCAGTCAGACATCTACCAATGAAGCCACATTAAAGAGGAATTCCATAGGTCTGTACCACCCACTCCTCCCACTCCCATCCAAGAGATTTCTGTGGAGTCTGGACACTTGTTTCACTGAACTGGGTGTTCTAGGGTTGGAAGCTGTCTTTCTGCCACTCCATGTCTTTATTTGTGGATGTAGGCTCTTGACAGCGCTGTACTTTTATGTTTGTTTTCATTATTTCCCTATTCTTTGCATAGAACAATTTTCTTATGCACAGCTGGGATTTCAAAGTTGGGGAAATGGAAAATAAATCTCTAAGGCCACAGGCTTAGGTGTTGATTCACAAACTGTTTAGCTTGACTGAAAATGCTTTTCCACTAATTAAAAAAACCAACTCTTGTCCTGTGCCAGCAAAGGAAAAGGAGTGCTAAAGACTTGGAAATCCTTTTGTCAGCCACAGATCTTCTGGAACCAGAATATACGGATACTTTAATAAATGTGTTTTTATTTTATCCAAGGGAAAAGCTAGAAGTAGGAGTTCGAATGTGCAGAGTCAGCTATTGTTTTAGCACTGCACTCTGTCACCCCACACAGCACCTTCAGCCATACTCCCATCATGTTTTCATTTGGCAGCCTTCCCAAGAAGAGGAATGAGTGATGTCTGCATACTGTTTCACTTAGCCAACCAGCAATTCTTCTTTATTGCTTTCAGTGAATGTGTAAGTTTTTTAAAAAAAAGTGCCACTGCCTTGCATTTCAGATTATATTAAGAATTTCTGCTAAAACACAAACAGCTTAGTAACAGTAAGCCCAGAGGTTCTCACCTTATAATTAAACTGGCGATGTAATAATTAAAAGTAGGCATTGAGACTAAAGTGAATGTTTAAGGTACTTGAAGTATTAAATGTGTAAGTTACAAATAAATAGTGCTTTTGTATATTCTCTGGTTAAATGCATGCTTTTTCAACAGAATCACAGTTTTGTTGGAGAATGAAGTAGTTTTAAGTACTTATGTTGTATAACTGGGAAGGGATCCTGTCAGACAGTGCTGCAGTGGTGGGCATTCACTTATGGTACACAATTTAAACTAGACCAGGGCTTCTCTTGGCAGTGGGACTTAGCTGCAACCTAGTAGAATGTAGTATGACTAGGGACTCACTGCTGTTGTGTCTGGCTTCACAGAGATGTGTCCTGTTGGTGAGGAAGTCAGGAGGATGTTTAAAAGCAGAAGGAATTAAGGAGGAAGGGAATAGGGGTTGTTTTCAGCAGTCTCAGAGATCGGCTGTGGGGAGTTAAAAATATTAACTCCTTTCTCCAGTAGGCGAAGACTTAAAAAGTCAGGTGTCCAAATTAGGATGCAAAAGATGAAAATCTTGAGCATAGTCTCAGACCAGATGCCTGGTAATATGCATGCTTGGTTTCACTTAATACTGACTTTTGGCAGCGAGCGAGACTGATTTCAGGAATCCCAGCCAAGGTGTTGTCCCTGCCCCAACTCGCTTTTTCTGCTGGTACCTTTCAGTGCTCAGATTTGAACAGTTTGAGCAATTCTTCCTGCTTCACATGGGCTTTGCCTTTATGATAAGGTGGATGTGTGAACTGATATGGGTCGCAATAGGGTTTTTTCCCTGGGCTATGTTTTAGCCTGGATGACTGTCTCTGGTATGTGCAGCTGCACAAACAGCGGTGCTGCCTCAGTTGCACTGGCACATGGGTGAGTGTGAGCAGCAGAGGAAACAAGGAGGAAAGGAAGATCTCTTGTAGCTGGTCTGCTGTCCGTGGAAATCCTTATCAAGCCCTACATGAAAAACTGATAATCTGAAGTCAGCTGTTAGAAGTGAAGGAAGAGATGAAGAGTGAAGGAAACGTGAGAAAAGGTTAGCAGGAATTAAGCACTATTAGAAGATTTTGTAATAAGCATCACCACTTGGCACTAATAGTATGTGTTGCAAGTGAGATGGACTGGAAGTGGCAGTATGGCTGGATGATAACACTGGTATGATTCGGTTTAGATAATCCAATCCTGGGAGTGACAGGCTCTTACCTTTATCAGTGCTGATTTCGTGGTTTAATCATTCTCTGTCAAGTAATGAAATGTGCAGCTACATAGCTACTGTTTTTGTGGAAGCAGTTTGTGCTTTAGCACTTGTTATGCTTTAGCCCAGGAGATAATCCTATTTATGGTGTGGGTGCTTGGCAGCCCCAGCAAGCGCGTGTGTTTGTGCTTGCCTCAGAAGCAGCATATGGCTGTGGTAGCTCTAAATCTGTGAGATTTCAGAAGTGAACATTCTCTCTGGCAGGAGTGGCAAGACTGGTTGTTTCTGAGAGAATCCTACTGAATTGTCTGCAGATATTTGTACTGTGTGGCCCTGTAGCATCTTCTCATATTCAATGTAAGTTTACATAAGTATTTTATGACACCATTTTCTCAGGAAGCTGAAATTGAATTTAGAACAAATTCTCTGAAGCTGCCATAATTCCTTCAGCACTAGTACTAATACATAGTTGCATATCTATAAAAGACAGATTCTATCCAAATCCATGGTATCTATTTTCTATCTATCACCTAACCTTCACCTAAATGTACTTAGTTGTGCAACAGTCACACCTGTACATAAGGGAACTGAGAAGAGGGATAGCTTTTATTGCTGATCATAAATCTTTCATGCTTTTGACACCCTGGGCATTTTACAACTTTCCTTCTCACCCTAGCTCTGCAGGTGGCAGAGGTGCTGTGGAATCAAGTTGCTGTTGATAGGGGTGAATCGACAGTCACCACTTACATGAGACTTATAATCCACATTTCCTTAAGAGTCTTTTGGTGATCTCCTGCAAATGGTTGCATCAGCACAGCTAAGGGTGCAGCACTGGAGTTTGCTAGTGGGAGTGAACAACTGATTCAGGAAATTCCTAAGGCCATTGTAAAAAATTCTCAGACAAAAGAAAAAGTGAGAGATGATGTCCTGCTTCTGGCCTGGACAGGGTTAATTTGTGCAGCAGATGGAAGGGGGCACAGCCAGGAGGTTATTCTGTACAATGTTCCATCATGGGGGCAGGGGAAAAGGAGTTGCTTCCTGGGAGAAGGCATTCTTGGAGAGTCTTGGTGGGGACACTGAATTGGAGAGTACCATTCCCAAACCAAGGCAGATGTGGAATTACTCTTTTTTTTTAAGTATCTGAGATATGTGGTTTCTGCTGGCAGACATTTGACCAAAGTATATAAGGCACAAACATATAGTTCACATGATTTTTTTTTTTCTAGGTAAGTCTGGTATCAGCTGGAGCAAAAATCCAGCATAAAATCCCCTAATGATTTAGTTATTTGTGCAATAGGAGTTTAATTTTTTTAGCCTCCTTCTCCATGTGAATTAGCATTGTTGCTACATATGGTGGATGTCTTTGCCCATCAGTGAGACTATTTTGATAGCCAAGTGCTGAATAATCAACAGTTTTGTTGAGAACCTAAAGCTAAACAAGCGTCTGGTAAATCCAGGCTTCTGCTATGTAAAATGCCTCTTGAATAAATAGAACTTCTTTTCTGTTAAAATACCATTATGGCACTTTCAAGCAAAATTAATTTTTATTTCTTGTGTAAAGCACTAGGTGTTTTTTGGTTTGGAAAACATTTCTTTAAATTAAAGTGAAATTTCCCAACAGTATTACTGTATTACTTGATAACTGAAACACAGGAAACTTCTTAGCTTGAAATGCCCTGTTACACTGTGATTCTAAACAGATAATGCCTTAAAAATCACACTAAATACTAGGAAACAGGTGGATCCTTAGCATGGTGTAGTGTACTCCTTTCTCTACTCCTGAAGCTTCAGGAAGGAAGCATATCTGAGAGCGTGCATGTGCATGGGCTATGTTAGTGTCCATAGCACATCTGTGCCTTCCTGCTGGTTTCTGTCTGAATTTGGCTCAGCCAAGACTCATCTTGCCTCTGCTGTGATTAAATAGGCTCCAACTCTGACACCATGCACACATTGCCTCACCTGTTTGTGTGAGCATGCCTGGCAAGAAGATGGCAGGCTTGGGAAACCACTTTTTTTTTGCCGTTCACACTCCCACAACTCCTTCCTCAATGGTGGTTCCTCTGTGGTTACATTTGCAAAATCTGAGGTGTGGGGACTGACCCAAAAAGTATCTGACATTCTGGTTAAATAAAAAATAAACCAGGAAAAAAACCAATAAATCCATAGGGATATGGTGTGACTGTCCAGCTCAGACTCAGTCATGCAACACACTGCACATATCCCAGGAGAAGCAGAGTGCCACCGGTGTCATTAAAGCATTCTCCTCTGATGTTAGCCAGAGCCCTGCTGGGTTTCTTTCGGAAAATACAGCTGTGGTCATTGGAAGGGGGCTGAAGGCGCAGTAGTTACACTGCTGTCAAATCAGTTTGAAATGTTTTGACACAAATGCAAGTTGAATCTAAATGTCCATGTCTATCTCAATGAATTTACTGAGGTTTAAGCAGAAAGATGTTAGTTTCCATGTTGGCCTGCTGACAACAGGGAATGGAATTCCTTTTGCCTTTCCATTTGCCATTGCTGTTAGTCCTTTACTGCAAGCAAACAGCACCCAAAAGGCAAATTAACGGACATGTTTTGCATTTCTCCCACTGTGTTGAAAACTGCCATGGATATGAACATATTTAATAATCACCCTGAGACAAATTTCATCTCTTGATGTGTGTCCATGGCACCAAGTATTCCATTCAGCTTGGTGCTGCCAGGAATTATACCCAGCATATTTACAATGTGCTATCTCCAGTCCTGATTAGGTTTTTTTTTGCCCTGCTTGGATTCCTGTAAAAAGCCTGATGTTGGGAATGTGACATTATTTCATCCAATTAAGGTGCAGTAATTGTATAGTGAGCATGTTCAGAAAGTGTCTTGTGAATCTTCTTTAAACCTGTCCTTGAAATTTCAAATCTGAGGGGGAATTTTGTCTGAGCCTTAGTAGCTTTTAATTGCCTTACATTTAAGGTACTTGGAAGTCTGGAGAGATTATTTTCTTGTGATGCCTCTATTGCTGGAGTTCTTTATTAATGTGATCTTTGATTTTTCTAAAATTCAATCATAAATACAAAAAATATCAGCCTGACACAAACACTTCAACTGATGTATCTTTACAGAAAAAGAACTACTTCCAGGCAGGCATTGCAAAAATGTGGTTAACTGTGGAACTTCCTATAAATGCACCAGATGGAGTTCATTATTCACAACTTAATTAATTTCTTTCCTTTGTTAGAATAAAATGATACACTTCTATTTTGTGTTCTGGTGCTTTTTGTATTGCTTGAGACTACCAAGTCTTCTTCCCCAAGTGGTTATCTCTCCAGATTTTGTTTAGCACTTATTCCATTTGTGTTGTTAATTAGATATTCTATAAGTTACTGATGAGATATTCCCTTTAATCTTGCACACATTTCTGGCCATCTATAGTGAGCACAGAATTATCTGAACTCGTGGTAAGATCCCTCCTCCATCATCCTGTTCCTTTTGAGAGAAGTCAGAGAATGGCTTGTTTAAAATAGGCTGGAGGAGTCGCAATTGTTGTCTCCTGGGTCATTAAAAGCAAAAGGAAAGAGAACGAGGAAATAGGAAAGAGTTGTTTATTCTAAGTACACAAAAATGATGGCAGAAAAAGTAAATGCCTGATCTGGCCACAAAAAACTGTTTCTTGAAAATCTGTTAAGGGTTTTCTAACATTGAATGTGAGAGTCTGCCTCTGCCTTCCAATAGGAGCTGTGAAGGCAGAACTTGTTCAGTTTGAGCTGAATAACATGATGTGAATACTCTTGGAGACTGGGATTGAACTTAGTGACTTGAGGTTTTAAAATGAATTCTAGAATGCTTTCATATTCTTTTTTTTAAGTGTCCAAAGTGCTTTACAATATCAAAGCTACAATTAAAAATATGCATGTTAGAAAGTATAGGAGGGAAGAATAATAATAATAAAAGAAAATTACAATCAAAGGAGCAGTGATGGGTCCGGAATTTTCTGCTACAATTCCTCGCTTCTCAGGGGAACCTTCCCTGGCTGCCTCCTCCCTTGCCTTGTCCACTTATGTAGGTTATCTTTATTCTGAAATGAAACTTTCTTGTCTAGTGATCCCTGTTAACCCAGTGGAGATTGAGGTGTAGCTTATCTCTTCGCTCTCATAACTAGATGGCAGTAATTTTCTCCCCCCACTTCAGGTGAGCATAAGCTCACAGTGTCGACTCTGTAATGCACAAATTGTGCAGTTTCCAGATGATGGAGTAGCTGAAATCACAGCTGTTAGTTCATGTACCTGTAGCTGTGTATCATATCCATCACCACTGCTCCTTACTTGGTCTCATGCTTTAGCAAGCCTGTTTAACAGGGATGAATCAAAATGAGAGATTCAGAGACCTCACGCAGCAAACAAGACCCTAGTTTCTCTTGGCCAACGTTCATCCTTGTATTGTCTCTGCAGCTTCCTATTGTTGAAAAAATAAGGATCATTGCCCAGAAGGTGTATGGAGCTCAGGATATCGAGTTGTCTCCTGCTGCACAGTCTCAAGTTGATCGTTACACCCGGCAGGTAAGAGCACCAGGGAATTGTGCAGGTACATACCTTGGGAAACCTCAGGGTGTAACATGTTCTCAGACTGGAGTGTTGTGTCAAGCTTTGCTGAAAGGCATGAGCTTACCCATGCTAGTGAACTGTGGAGGTCAGTATGAGTTGGTTTAGATTTGGTAGAACAGAATAGTTTTAACCTGGAAGGTGATCTCCTGTGAGATATGAATGGAGTTCAGAATACTTCTGAGATTGTCCATGAAACTGTACTCTCTATGCAGTTTGGATTACTCTCCTGAACCTGACAACTGCATATCTGCAAAAGTTGCTGCTAGCAAATGTAACCAATTTTAGCATAAGAGTGTTCATTTGTACCTGCAAAAAAGAGTTTGCAAACACAGTAACACCTGTGCACAGCTATGCACATTGATAACAAAGGTCCCAATATTTATAAAATCTTTTTATTTCTTTCTCTTCCTATTACTTCCAAGGAGTTATGGATACTAGAACATGAAATACATCAGCTATCCTAAAGCGTGTGGGAGCATGTTACAGTTTGAAAAGTTTTGAAACCGTGTGAAGAGGTGAATGTGATTTTTTTGTAGTGGAATGGCTTCTGAACATAAATGTGGCTGGAGCCTTTCTATCAGAAAATAGAAACAATATGTCCAGGAAAAATTCCTGAGTAAACTTCAGCAGTTTGGTCAGACAAACAGAAGTCCTTGGTCAGACAGGCGGACAGCCATCTTCCCTAAAATGCAAACTTCCGGAAAATTAATTTGATTTTTCTAAGTGGAAAAGGAGGTTACTTAGTGTACTTGAAGCAAAATAATCCATGCCTTTATTTTTTCCTGCTGTGATTCTCTAATCCTTTTTTTTAGTCTAAGTGTTAGTATATTAGGAAATATTTTCACAATGTCACCTAAAGAGTTGTCAGCACTGAGTGCAGAGACAATTCCCTGAAGTCCCACTCTCCTCCTGGCCCTGTTTGTAAAAGAATTGAACAGAGGAGTGGAAGGTGCCTGACTCAAGATTAATTAATAACCTGGAGACAAATTATGGGCAGGGGGAGCTGCTGAGGCACTTTTCCTGGTTTTCTCCCACATTTTCAGTAATTAGCACACTGGCATTAGTAAAGGGGGTGCCATCACCTCATGCAGGTTTTGTCTTGTTTAAAAACAAAGGAAAGCATCATGAGCACCATCTGTGTTTAACCCTAAGAAGACATTAATGCCTTTAGAAAATTTTGGACTCTTGACTCCTGCTCTCAAGTTGCTGTCTAACTTTGGGTCATTAGAGCCCAAAGGGAGAGGCTGTATGAGAGGTTTCTAGAAGATAGTGATAACAAAACAAAAACATAATGTGCCTTTACTGTAATTTTTAAAACATTTTTCTTTTATTTTCTTTCCCCTTTTTTTTTTTTTAATTAGGGATTTGGAAATCTTCCCATTTGCATGGCAAAAACTCACCTATCCCTCTCCCATCAGCCTGAGAGGAAGGGTGTTCCCGCTGGTTTCATTTTGCCGATTAGTGATGTGCGAGCCAGCATTGGAGCAGGATTCATCTACCCTCTGGTAGGAACGGTGAGTGCAGAGCATTCAACTCGGTAACTCCCCTTTCACCCAGCTTGACAGGGAAGTGCATTTCCTGTTTGCCTGCAAAAATAATGTGTAGAACCACGTGAGTTCTTGTTTTTGTATAATAATCTTATCTCAAACTTTTTGTAGCTCTACGTTGATAGGAAAAGATAATCAAGAAAATGCAATGTCATGTAAGAGCCTTTGACTGTTGGGTCTGAGAGAATGGCTCTTGCTGTTGTTTTTAGGTTAATCTAGGGTATTTAGGCACCCTAATGCTGCAGAAAAATGAATTTACTTGTCATTGCCTTTTCTTATTCAAACTTCAGTCTGTAAATAACTAGTTAGATATTATTCTAAATTTTAAGTCTTGTCCATCATTACTAACCATTTCAATGCATGTAGATTAAAGGAATTGTGTGAATTGTGTTGGAGAGTAAATTGCTCTTCAGCTGATGAGCCTGATCTGCTCGCAGTCTTTGTGAACATCGCTACTGGTGCTGTAAAAGTAAGTTATGCTGGGAAAAAGTAGATTTTTAACTGCAGAAGTAATAGCACATTCCTTCTCCTTTATTGGAGATTTAAACAATGATGTGCTAAAAAGAGGCAATCATCATCCTTTCTTCCTATCCATCCTTACAAGTACAGACTCAGATTAGGAAGCTCCTGATATTTCTTCCCTTAAGGCCTTATCGAAATAGCTGAGAAGTGAGTTGGCTCATGCCTTTTGCCAACCACGCACATCTTAATCCAAACAGCAGCTGAACTGCATCTGACATCTCATAGCTAGAGTTATGACTTACATGTAGTTGATTCATGGGATGGTGCTAGAGAAGGGATGCAAAAGCCATTGCATTTCCGGAAGGAGTACTCTCCCAATGTTATCTCATCTTCCCAGAGCACGGCCTGATTTCCGTGTGTAGCAGTACACTTAGGAAAGGTTGAAAATTTCTAATCTATTGTTTTGAATTCCCTCTGAAACAATCAAGTGTTTGAAATGAGGAAGGAAGTACTTTCTGACCAGGAGGGTTCCTGGAGTTCAGGAAACTGTGTCACTTTAAGTCACTAGGCTTGGGGATATGCTTTCCTTCTGCATGACCACATTATGCACATCCTCCAGAAGCAGAGTGCAGCTGTGTATTTAAATTGTGTAAGACCAAATTCCAGTTACTGGTGACAGGGGTAAAATTTGTCAGAACTTCTAGTATCTCCTTCATGACCTGGATTCAAGTTTGCACTGCAAGTTGTGTGTCATGAAGTTATGAGAAGGAATGCATGTGAGTAATGGGCAGTAACTAATTCAAATCCATGAGGGAGTTTTTCTGGTGGATGTCAGAATGAAATATTCTTGGGCTGAGCTTTCTGAATGTGTCACACCCTGCATGCTTTGCTATAAACTAGCTGCAGTTCAGTGTCATAAATCCATAGAAACTGTCCATAGGAGCAGTATAAACCAATCAAGTTCAAGGATTACCTCTTTCTGTTTCCATTTAGAAACCAAAAAATGAAGTTCTTTTGAAGGACATTTTGTATATGAGTTTTCTTTTTGGAGGAGAGTGTAAAAAATATGTCTAAGTTAGTTAGCCTGACTTTGGTGAGAGGCAGTATTAGCCGTGGAACTTCTCCCATATCCTGGGCTGGGAAGGCAGTATAGCCTGTGTTATGTATTCCAAGAGAGTTTGTAGGCGAGGTATTGTATAAACATAAGATCCCCAAGAGGTAAAAATGTAAATACATGGACATCGATCATTGGTTGTTTGGAAAAATATTGCTAATGCTCAGGAATGTAATGCTCAGGAATGTGGGACAGAACACTTCTTGGAACCATCACAATTGCTACAAATCAGAATGAATGAATGAATATGAATGTATTGCTAATATCGTTACCACACAGTTCTTTCTCTAGAATTAAATTTATGGCAAGAGGTCCAGCTTGCTGCCTTTCAGAGTGGAGAGGTGTGAGCATCATGAAACAAACTTTCATAATATAATTGCACCATGACTTTTGAAACCACTTTTCTAATTTGTCACCTTCAGATTTTTTGTGCACAGCGTTGTCTGCAACTAAGTCTTAGGGTCAGTGTTACTTTTTAAGCTGTGCAAAAAGAAATATTTTTGATGTCTAGTTTCAAAACTGAAAGCCATCCTTTTGCAGTTCTCTTACTAATAAAGCTATCTGAAAATGTCTGCAAGAGCAAAGCAAGTATAAAAGGGCATGTCCTGAAGGCTTAAAGTAGTTGGAAGTCAATGTTGTGAGTAGAGGGATTACAGAAATCCCAGTGACAGCATATGGTAAAAACAGCCAGTCATGACAGTGGACTGGATTTCTTTGTATAGGAAAAAAAGAAGGAGGAGCAGCAGCATAATTTTTTTTTCCCTTCCACTGCTTTCTGGCTAATTGTATTAATGGAGAGTTCCCTTAATAACTAAGCTGCTCAAAACCTTTTTACAACTAAGGCTTTTCTGATGGCAGGAAAAAAATGCTGTTTTTTATTGAAGTTGTAGTGATAATTCTGATGCTAATTAAATGTCAAATGCCATTCTCAAAGCATATCTTTTATCAGGTGAACTTCTCATATTCTAGCCTGTCAGAATTGATCAGTAAAGCAGGTCATTAAGAGTTTCTGCTCCAATGTAATCGGGAAGACCATTATAAATGAGAGAGATAAGTACTGCTGGAAGATAATAAACTATCTGCAGTAACTAGCATTTGTAGTTTAGCCTTGTCACTAGCACATGCAAAGTAATGAGATTTGTATTTATCCCAGCTCTGATACACAGTGATTTTTTTTAGCTAAATATTTAGCATGATGTCTTCATATTCTCTAAGCAATATTTGGTTTATGTTATGGTTGGCTCCAGTTCCCATACAGCATGGAAGTCTTTCCAGGAAAAATGAGCTGAGCCTTATCAGAGGAAATCAGCAGTGAAACAAGAGGTGCATTTAATTAACACTGGCACAGCTTTTATCCAAGTTCTCTGAGACCATGACCCAGGAGGGCTACATCACTCTCACAGGTGGAGTGTTGACATCATTGCTTGGCTTAACAGAGTGATGGCAGGAAAGCTGCTGGAGTACATGTAGGAAACCAGTGAGGTCATTCACTAGCAATGCTTGGGTGTGGAGTTATTAGATTTTTTGTAGTTTGTGTGTTTCTCTCCACACCCACCCAAAAAGCCACAGCAGTTTGGTGCTTTCTCACATTCAGCCACATTTCCATTGTTCCTTTTCATGTGAGTTGCAAGAATGCAGGAAGGTCATAGAAATAAAACCTGTTGCCTTTTGCTTTTGTGAAGTGATGCTACCAAATCACTGCTGCAGGAAATACATCAGTGTTTGAGTCACAGTGAGATTTAAGCACGTACTACTCTTCTCCAGCCATGCACTTTCATTTCAATGGGTTAAAATTACAGGCATGGTCACTCTGAAAATATGTGGAGCCTTTGGAGTCATGGCCAACTTCCAAATTCTCACAATGAACTGACATCCTTCAGATATCAACGTATCTGAAGAAAGGTCAACCTATTACAGAAACATTTTTCTCCTCGTAGAGAAAGAAGTTCAAGTCTCTGGAGCTAGTGCTGAAGCCATATCCCCTTGGAGGGAACTCTTGGAGTGACCCAGTGTAGTTTGAAATCAGTGTATGGGAGGAACAAAGCTCGAGCTCACTTGTGGGGGAGAGCCAGGACTGTCCTGCCAATATATTACCTGTATATTGTAAGAGGGAAAAGACCTCACAAGTAAATATTTTTATTAATATTTTCAGAAGGAAAATATTGTTCCCTGTTGAATTAATTTCTTTTTACTTAGTGGTTAAGAGCTTATTATGTTTGAGAGTGTCTATTGAACATAAGCTGGAGTCCAGGCCACCTGAAGTGAAATTAAAGTTTTTCAGTAGTGCTTTGTGCTCAGATTGCCTCCAAACTATCATTTTGTCACTTTTCTCAGAGTGCTTTTATGGGACAGATGAATAATAATTGTTTGATTGCTCAATTCATCCTGGTGTTCTGTGTAACACAGGGTAGCATATCAAAAACATAAATAATGGTGAGGGTTATATTTGCTTTGTAAAACATTTAGCTTACAGTTCAATTTTGTGTTGTTTACAAAGGATTTAAGTTCTGCTAGGTATTCTGGCCACTCTTGGTCCAAAAAATGTCCCTGGGGATGTGGCATTTGGCACCTGCCTTTGGTGTTGTATAGTTGCTGTGTTGTAGCAGTGCTCAGAACAGCTAGGTGTGAAAGCTAGGTGCTCACAGACTCTGTGGGCAAGAAGTGTATAAGCAGTAAGAGTAAAGGAAAGCCATGAAGTTCAACTCATGTAGGAAAGTAGGTTAACAATTTTTTAGTTCTAAATTGAAAGTTGGTAACAGGAAAAGAAAAGCTGCCCTGTGTTAGGTGATGTGCCTTTGTATCTATTACAGTAGGTGTCATCCCAACAAGGGAGAGAAGTTTTCTGAATTACAGAGGGTGCATCATTCCTGTCCAGTGACCAGCTATGCACACGTGGAAATGCTGGATGATGTTATACTTGGTGGAAGGCTGATAAATTATTCAGGGTAGGGTTGATGGGCTGGGGGTGACCAGATAGGTATGATTGATGGCTGGAACTAAGGGTGGGGACAATCAACTTCAGTTTGTTGTGTCTAAAAGTCAAAGGCTGAGAGGTTAGTTAGTAGGCTGAGGTTAGTGTGATAACAGGAAATCCACTTCTGGCCCTTGGTGGATTGCATAATGTGGTTGTGATGGTATTGGGTTGGCCAGAGAGGGGAGGGTCTCTGTAGATGAGGCAGAAATAGTCCTAAGTGAATGATTTAGCACAAAGGCCGAGGAAAAAGTAGTAGATTGTAATGGAATGGTTTGCCTTCGCAAACATCCCAGGTGCATGGACTATGAGGCAGTTAAGATTCAAGGATGGCTGTGGCCATTTGTGATCAGAAGATGGAAACAGAAGATTGAGGGCAGGATTGGAGAGATGGGATTGGCTGGAAAGGAAAAAACTGAGAATTGTACTGATGGGAGGAGATAATGATTTGGAGATGAAATGATTTGGAGACACATCCAAGATGTACATGGAGAACTGGAAGAGGACACTTACATAAAAGCCACAAGGGTCAAAGAGCTTTGAAGATGTTCCAAAAGCATTAGTTAAAACAATGAGATGACCTAAGATCTGGTCAGGAAGAAGTCATGTGAGTAATGAATGTAGTTACAGGAGAGTAGAACATGCCTTTCTGATGACTAAGGATTTTTTTTAAATTTAAGAGGAAAAGAGTAGAGTTTAGCTGGCTTGAAAATATCATTATCATTTCTGTAACTTTTGAAAGGGAATAGAAAAGAATGGTAGAAATTTCCATACAGTCTGTGCATTTACTGTTTACTTCACCTGTTTTAAACTGATGTGGATAAGCCAGTGCTTGTTGGAAATACAGAGTAAATATACTTTACTTTGGATCACTGTACCTCCATGCCGTGGCTGTGACACAGGCATATGGTAAAATACTCTCTTACAACCTGAAACAATACCACAAAAACCCACAAACCAGCCTCCCTTCCTCCTCTGCCACATCTTGACAGATAATAAAGGCAAGACACTTAGATTGTGTATAGTTCATGCTGTCTCTCTTGACTGCTGTTTGTTTGCCAGTAAGCATTATTTAACCTACATCATAATAATGTACCATATATTGCCTCATTCTGAATGAAAGACCATGTCCCATTGCTGGCCAGATTAAATTTGTAAATTTGTAAATTTATTATTGTTTTGTGCCAACTAACCTTACATTCCTTGAGGGCCAGCACTTGTACTTAGAGAAATGAATGAATGGTTTTGATTTGTTTTCTATTGAGAAGAAAAAATAAGTTTTGTAGGGGTGTGTGTGTGTGTGTGTGTGTTACTCAGTGAACTGAATTGTTGAAGGAAAACCTGTTTTTTGGGACAGGATGAAATCACTAGATAACAGATCAAATAAGAAAATAGACCCTGTGGTTTGGTAAGCTATTTAATGTTTAGTTTTGATGAGATTTTTTTCTTACTACAACCTCCATTTTGAGCAATTCCATTATGACTTCTGTGAAATTATTTCTTTGTATCCAGTGTCCATTATTTTCCAAAATCATTTTCCCATCTTACCATATTTTAAGCCTTGTCGGAGAATTTTTTCTATGCAAATGTTTAAATTTGGTTTTAAATAAAATTAACTTTTTAGTGACAAAAATGAACCAAGTGTATTTCTTGTATCAATCAGGTTTCCTTTGTCATCTTTTCCAAGTATATTTGTATTAAATACATCCATAGAAACGTAGCATTATGTTCAAGCTCTTAGACATGTCAGTGTTAGCCTAAAGTAGTTTATCTGAATAGGTAAACTTGAAACTTATTTACAAGTACAAAAGGTGACTTTCATGTTTCACTTTAGCCAGAAAAAGTTTCAGACAGATCCCCTGAAAATGCATTTTGATAGTCTCCCATCTCCTGAGGGAATTTTCCCTAACCTGCTTTGCTTTAGATGTGAAAGGGCATGGAAGGTATGGCGGATCAGAGAAGCTGCAGAGGAATTTCCCAGGCTGGTATGCCAGGATGAGGAGTGCTTGAGCAGATGTTTCCAGTTAGGATGAGCTGACTCGGCACACCAGCCCAGGCAGTGCGGATTCACTGATCACGGGTAGTGCCTGGCCAGTGCAGACAAGTCTAAGCAATGCAGGAACCAGGAGAGCTCGTTATGCTCTGAAAGAGTTTTCTTCATGGTGGTTGTGAACGTCTTGCTCTCATCAGAGCTGGGAAGTTGTGTGTAATGAACTCAGTGCAGCTTAAGCTTCCAGATGCCATCAGTGCAGGCAAATGGGAATCACCTGTAGAGCACATGGAGCCAAGGGTGCACCTCTGGGAAAATGTCCTTTGCTCAGGGCCTTCAGGGAGCCTCAGGAGGCATTATGATCCTTGCTGTCTGTTCCAGTGAGACCTACCTGTAATCATAACCAGTTTGGATATGTCTTCTGTCTGTTTCATTCCCATGTCTCTGATTTACAGTCCATGATCCCCGATAAGAATGGATATGCCTGCATCAGTTAAGAAGGAAAAAACCAGAGACTGATAATCCATATGGAGAGTAGGGCTCTTTAAATGATGTACATTAGCTTATTTGCTCAGAGCTTGCTTTTAACAAAGATGTATCAGTTAAAAGTGGGAAGTGCAATTTGGACAAAAGCCAGCACCAATTTTGGACAACTGCCCTTGGATTATATGCATGACTTCAGACAAGAAATAGGGATGTTGCAGTGGAAATGCAGGCACGTGCAAGTCTGAGCAGTTAGTGAATGCCTCTTTCTGGGTGTTCTGCAGGGCAGAGAGGGAAGCAGGTGGGTGAATCCAGCGCTGCCTGCCCACTCTGCTCCCAGCCTACAGCTCTGGCCATGATGGTTACACACCTGATGTGTGTCCAGGGCAGGTAAGTGGGTTTGGTAAAGAGCTCATTCAATCAGCCTGGTACGTGTGGGCTTTGATCAGATAGGAATAAATATATATCTATTATTAGTTAACAAATAGCTTTTACAGGGAAGGAAAGACATTTTCCAGATTGTTTTATATTGAAATAAATGCATCCTGCATTTGTTATGCACAAAATAATATTTACTGAGAAATTAGAAACTGAGCTTCTCTGATTTATTATGTTGTGACATGGACTATAGAAGCTGTAATACTCAACATTTACATGCTAATTTCTTTGTATTAGTAATTTGCTAGGCAAGCAAATCTTTTACTTTTTTTAAAATAAGGAGTCCAGAGGTAGAAACAGTAAGGTCCCCCTGACAATTCTGGGACAGGACCATGAATAAAATTCACAATTTCCTGGCCTACAAAATCATGAGATGTTTATGTCTAAGAATGTGAAGAATCAGCATGGGGTATTTCCATTGGAGGAGGCTGATCTACATTCTGTGCACAATGCTAAAAGATAAAGTTATGCTGCTACTCCTCCCCTACTCCACCCACCCACATAAAAATCCTAAAGCATTTCCTGAGATATTCCTCATGTGCTCTTATTTAAAAAAATACAAAATGTACAAATGCTGGCATGCTGAATTTTCCTTTTGATAAGTGGTAATGGGTTTGCTTTGAAAAGAGCAACCTTTCTTTACTTATGAAATGATGAAATGCCGTGAATAGAGCGTTAGCTTTTGACCAACTCGGCCTCACATCAAGTCCTGTGTGCAGTTTTGGGTGCCACATTAAAAAAAGGATATAAAGCTATTAGAGAGCGTCCAGAGGAGAGCTATGAAGATGGTGATGGGAGTGGAGCAGAAGCCTTAGGAGTAGCAGCTGAAATCACTTGGTTTCTGAAATGAACAGCAGAGGAGACTGAAGGGAAGACCTCATTGCCGTCTACAGCTTACTCTCTCTGGTGGCCAGGGACAGGAACCAAGGGAAGGGCATGAAGGTGTGTCAGGAGAGCATTCCCAAAGAAACGTGCCCGACAGTGGTGCCATCTGGGACAGCTGCAAAAGATCCGAGATGGGGCACCAGATGGGTGGGTGTTCACTTCTACAGCAAAGGTTGGCTTCTTTGAGATAATTTTGACTCTTACCTCCATAGCCATCCCATGGATAATAATCCCATGCTAGCTATACCAGTGCTTGACACTTTACAGGTTAGTGCCTGGCAACTGGACATTCAGCTTTTCTTGAAGTCATATAGAAATGCCTGATACAAATGGAACACTCTTTTTAACTGGTTTCACCTTTTTAATAATGCTTTTTAATAGCATGTCAAAGTTTGGAGCTAGTAGGCTAAACAGTTTCTCTCTAGGGACTCCATATTTTCAGAAGATAAAATTCTGTAATTGCATGATATTTTAGGCTAGAGTGCCTGACTGCAGCATCTTTGTTTAATATCCATGTTCCTTTAGACAACATAAGGAGCTGAGCTTTAGGCTTAATAAGAAAAGGTAGTGACATGAAGAAATTCAGAATGAGCTATTCAGTCATATATAAGAATGTTGCAATTGGAAAGAAAGTATTTTAGAAATGTTGAAGTTCTGCACGAGCTGTCCCACTTCAAGATGAGCAATGTTCTGAAGACTTTGAGTCTAAAGTTAACCTCAGAGTACATGCTTTCAGGAAGAGTAGTGAGAATTAGGTAATCAGGTCATGGTTCCTTTTCTGCGCAGCCACTCAGGAGCTATTTTTTCATGTCACTTTTTTACAGGTTTTTACTTCACTTTTTTTAGTTGGAGACTGCATGTCTACAGCAATTTTAAAAGGGTGGTTGAGGCCAAATAAACTGTTTCTTTTTTTTTTACAAATATGCAAAATGGTATAAAGATACTAATTTTCAATCATCATTTAGCAACCAACACATCAATGATTAAATATGTGGAGGCTTGTGGTAGTCACAGAAATATCATTTATATCCCCTGCAATCTTCAGAGAATCTTGCTCTGATTCTCCTTAAACTCTGGTTTTACAATCAAGAGCAGTCTATAAAGGAACACTGGGTGTATGTAGATGAGAGGGTTGCATTGTTGCATGAGAAAGGATTGCTTAATAACTCTCACTGAAGTGGCAAATCTTTTGTATCTTTAAGGCACCTACCAGGCTGACACCCTACAAATACTGAATATTGAGTATGTCTTGAGGTAGCCTTCTGGTTTCAGTGTCACAATCAAATGAGCATACCATAACCAAAAGCAGCAGAGAAATGTAGAAAATGTGTTTGCCTTTTAGTAAATCATCAGTAAGCTCTAATGCTGAGATGATCTGGATTTCTTGCTTACTCAGTAAAAACAACCAGTAGACTGAGGCTGGAAGAACTATGACAATTTGTCACCTCTAGGAACCTGTTGTACTGTTTCTAGTCTTTTATAAGGTCCACTTAGATAAGTGAAAATAAATCTCCTGGCTTGATTTTACTTTTCACTTATATTTTTTTCACAAAACAGCATGAAATTCAACACCACTTAAGAGTTCCTGCTTGACTCCTTATTTTCAGTCTGCTGTGAGGGGCAGAAGTGCTGCTGGGGAAGTGTACTTGGGGATGCCTGAGACAGGTGGAATCTCAGTGGTGTTAATTTATATTACACTTCTTTTTCTTTTAGACAATGCTATTTATAACATAATATGACAAGATATATATATTTATATATATATTAATATATAACATATAAATATGTTATATATTAATATATATATTTATATATAACATAATATGACAATTGCACCCCCAAAAAAGAAGTAGTAAACATCACAGAGGTGGTACCAATGAATTGTTTTTTCCCAGTTCCATTTGCAACACTTGCCTATTGCTGCCCAGAAGTTACTGCATTTGCACAGCTCTCAAAAACTGCTGGGGCTCACTGCTAATCTGAGAGTTTGTGCAAGGAAGCTGCATGAAAAAAGCTGTGACTTTTACCTTTCTTTGATTCATGAAATAGCCCAAAATACAGGGGTCTGTGGTTACCTTCCTGGAAAACAAAAGCTAGTTTGGTATCTTACATGCAATGCCGTTCATATTATATTATAAATGCCCAATTTCCCTACTCACAGTAGGGTTGTGAGCATCTCCAGGCTTCCTTCAGCCAGTGGTTGTTCAGAAGGCTCTCCTGCAGATTTTTCTCACCATCCAGTTCATGGTTTCGACTCAGATCCAATTTCAGGTTTCCAAGAGTGTTACTACTATGCAGGATATGTGCCTGTTTGAAAGGATGTTGATATATAAATCGTGCTTCTTCTCTCCTATAATTTTACTGTTTTCATAGAATCACAAAATCACTTAGTTTGGAAAAGACCTCTGAGATTATGAATTTCAACCTGTCACCTAACACCACTTGTCAACTATACCATGGCACTGAGTGCCTCTTACAGTCTTTTCTTAAAGACCTTTAGGGATGATGACTCCACCACCTCCCTGTGAAGTCCAATCCAATATCTAATCACCCTTTCTGTGAAGAAATTCCTCATAATATCCAAACTGAATGTCTCCTGGTGCAGCTTGAGGCTATATCCTCTCATCCTTTTGCTGGTTGCCTGGGAGAAGAGGCCAACCCACCTGGCTACAGCCTCCTTTCAGGGAGTTGTGAAGAGCAGTAAGGTCACCCCTGAGCCTCCTCTTCTCCAGGCTAAACACCCCCAGCTCCCTCAGCTGTTCATCAGACCTGTGCTCCAGACCCTGCACCAGCTCTGTTACCTTTCTCTGGACTCACTCCAGCCCCTCAATGTCCTTCCCGCAGTGAGGGGCCTGGAACTGGACAGAGCACTCCAGGTCTGGCCTCACTACAGGGAAATAATCACTTCCCTGCTCCAGCTGGCCACACTATTGCTGATTCAGGGTGCCACTGGCCTTCGTGGCCACCTCATGTTCAGCTGCTCTTGACAAGGTCTTTCTCTGCTGGGCAGCTTTCCAGCTGCTGTTCCCCCAGCCCGTAGCACTGCCTGCGCCTGTCGTGCCCAAGTGTAGGACACGGCGTTTGAGCCTTGTTGAACTTACGTAAATGCCCATTCAAACCCAGCCTCAACAGGGAGCATTCCTGCTCTTGAATGCACTGTGTCAGTATTCAGAGGAAATGTATTTGCTATACACATCAGTTCCTATTCATCTTTGCCATTGACCAGCATTTTTTGAGTGGTATCTCTTTCTTGTTGGAAGTGTTTTAAGGATTTCTGTGTATTTATGTTGAAAAGGCAGTTTTCCACCCATTGGTTTATACATGTTTGACTTAATTCATAATGTTATTACTGGAGGTGGAGTGCAATGAATGAAGCAGTCATCATGTGATGTAAGAAGAATTTCCTTATAAGTACAGAAGAATGTAAATTGTGGGAATGAATTTGTTGATAGAAGGGTGCTTTTAGTTTGATCACCAGGTATTTGTGGAAAATTTCTCTGTAACTGGAGAGATTTCTGATGACAGTTGAGAGTATTAGGAGTCATCATTCTGTTGTTTACCCACATTTTGTTTGGATTGTCGGCTGCATTGAAAATGTATGCATTTTTTACCCATTAAACCCAAACTTTGTTGTGTTGAATTTTAGTATACGTCACTGCAGCAAATTTATATGATTTTATAGATGACTATCATATCTTCATTATAGTGGTCAAAAGCCTAATCTTTGCTTTTCCACTTCTTCCTTCTCTTTTTAATTTTTTTTCTTCCTCCTTCTTTTTTTCACTCTTTTTTCCTCCTGGGATCTGTTTTTTGCACCTGGAAGCAGTTTTTATTTTGACACATTTGACATAAAGGATGGAATGTGTCTAGTTTTGGAAGCAGAAAAGCTAGTGGAGGAAGAAAAATTGCATCACTGCATTGCAGAAATTAAGAATATTCTTTCTGATCTTCAAATAGAAATAGTTTTTGGTTTCAGTTCAGGATATGCCTGAGAATAAATTTCAATTAAAGGGCTTTATTTAAATGGAGAGAATTTAGCTATGTTGTTGGCACCATAAAACTTAACATTCTATGGAAACAAAATGGCAAACAAGATTATGGCATACATTAAACGTAGAATGTGTAATTTACAACCTTAGGGATCCAGCCAAGAGGAAGTCGTATATTAAAAAAAAACAAAAAAAACCCCTGAAAACAACAAAACCAACCAATAACCACATACATGCTGTTCTTGGGATCAGTCCTGGACTGAAAAGCGTGTGTATCCAAATGTGGGATTTTACTGTGTGGTCAGAATTTCAAAATGTGCATGCCAATATTCCTGAGTTCATTCAAGGAATGGGGGTGTTTCCATGTGCCAGCAGCACCTGTGCAGAAGAGCAGGAGCATGACTACCCTTAAAATGTGTGTTGTTACCTCCTTCCTTCTGCCTGTGTAGCTGTAGAGGGGAGGCTTGCTGGCCCCATCTCTGTGCCACTCAAATCCACATTTTACTCCTTGAGTATGAAGTGTTACATCCCTTTGCAATAGTGTCACTATGTCTTGTTCTTCCAGGCTCGTCAGAAAGGATAGAGGGTGGGGAGGGAGGTCAGTTAGAAGCCTTCTGGCTTCCTCCAGGCATGAGTGAGCCAGGGAATGTACTGAATGAAAGGTGTGTTCTTAATAGTACTTGCTTGAGCAGTAAGCAGCTTTTTCATCCTAAATTCAATCTCTGAAAGTCCTGAACTTTTCATGATCTTCAGCTCTCTGCTCCAGCTCTCCTTCACATGTTGTGTTACTGTTTATGGCTGGTGTTGCTGGCTCTCTCTTAATTCAGGCGTAACCTCTGGAAACCAAGGCAGTCTGCTGTATTAAGACTTCTGCCAAATGTGATTCTTGGAAGACATAATTTAGTTTTTGCCACAGAATGAGCTCCCACTTTTTAAAATTGTTTTGGTAAATTGTACTTTGCCCTCCAGTAAAGTTTATTCTGTAGTTTAGTGAAAAACAACAAAAAGAAAGAAAGGCAATTTGTGTGAAGCCTCAAGGAATTTCTTGTGAGTAGATTTGTAGAAAAAGTTGACAAATTCAAGGAAAGTTTGGAGGAAAGGTTTCCAAGTCCATAAAATACATTTCCTTTAATTGTAAAATGAATTCAAACCTTCACCTAAATTCAAACCTTCACCTAATCCATTTTAACTGAAGTGTAAATATCTCTTGTTTGCATCAGTGCTGTTGGTTTTGTTGCATTAGTTTGTATTTTGCATGAGGTAAAATTACCTACAGACCACATTAAATTGAAATTGCTACACTCATTTGTAAATTGAGGAGAAACCTGCAGCTATTCAGAGGAAGAGTCCGAATCTGTTCTCTCTTTGATGCTGTGATTAGGTCTGCTTTTCTAAATAGATGAGTTAGTGTGTTCATCTCTAGTGCAGGTCATGGGGAAGCATTGCCAAATAGTTTGTATTCGTTTTGTTCCATGTGTGATGCAACTTACTGCAGTGAGAAATTCAAAAGATAAATCTCCTTTTCTGAGGAAGTGTTAAAAGCAGCTGCTACAGGGCAGCAGTTTCTTACAAATGATGAATGAAGCTGCAGGAGCTGTTTTAAACCAATGGAAAACCAACAAGACTTAAAGCATTTTTGTCATTTTATGGAAAAAGAATTAAGTTAAGAACTAATTGACTTTTTTGTGTTCAAGGATAAAATGGTAAAGAACATGCCTGTTTAAGGTAAATGCATCTGCGACCCATTCTTTTTCTGTTTTGTGTACCCTGTGATGCACTTCAGTCCGACTGTGAAAGTGACTATAGGAGGAATAGACTTTCAGAGGAAATCAGCTGCTGATTTTTTTTATTTCTTTAAAAATCTGAAATAATGAAAGAAATAATGAAAGAAAACCGTTTCCAAAAAAGAGGGGGGAAAGGCAACCAGGTGTTTCTGCCTTTTCACAACCTCTAAATAATGTTGTTTTCAGCTCTACATAATTCTAACAGCTCTGTATTATTTCCATGGAAGAAAAGATTAATTACATTTATAATTATCTGGCTTTGGATGCAATGGCATATTGATTCCTAATTCCATTGAGAATGGGTTTTGAGATGCATATGATAAATTCTTAATAAGTAGTTCTTTACTGCAGCTTTAAAAATGCAGTTCTCAGAAACCCTCAATATCTTTAAATTCCTTTCCTTGTTTGCTTTGGCTATTTAGACTTTGAGATCTTCAAAACTGGAATTTCTCCTAGTTCACAGGCACCAGGGCAGAATTGTTCCTGAAGTTCAGGCTACAGAGATGGATGTTGCTTGTACTACATTACAGATGGTATTTGTTCTCAGGTCTCAGAGAGGTATAAGGACTCTGTAATATCATTACTGCTGCTTCATTGTTTCTATCTTTTAGCAATTATCTTCTGAAGTCATGTGCCTCTGTTCTTTGCATTTTGCAGATGAGATCTGTCTGTTAGTTCAGCTAGTGTTTTTCTCTGCTTCCTGCTATGTTTTCCCAAGTGGCTTTGGTACCATCCCTGTTTGCACAGGACATATTTCCCCCTTTTTTTTCTAGGCCCTCTCATTCGCCTCACGACATTTGTTTCTCCTCCCTGTACTGCTTTCCCATATGTCCTTCAAAGAATAAATAGCTTTCCTAGATATAAAAAATAATGTTGCAACAGTGCAGCAAATCTTGAGGCAAAATTAGGATGGGAAAAAAAACTAATTTTCAGTCACTCTGGCTGTCATTGCCATGTACTCCCAAGCACCAAGACACACCTGTGCAGGTCACCTCCAGCATCCAGGCATCAAGACAGGTGTACTCAGAGTAGGCACCATGTGTTGGTTCTAGATATGCTGCTTTATTTTATACCCTTTGGCAGCAGGTAACAAATAGTCTTTTGGCTCTCCACCCTGTTGGCATCTGAGAGTCACTGTGATTCACAGCATCTGGTTGTTTCTCTTGCTGTGAAGGGCCCCTTTCTTACTTGCCCATTTTATATATCATTTCATAGGTGGTATATTATTTTCTATTTTGACTCCAGAGCTATGTTCCCAATCTTTGGTTTTCCTTCCAGCTGATAGACTTCAAAAGTTTTGATTTTTCTATTTAATAATTCTGTTTTATATCTCCATTAATCAAAATACGTAATAATTTTCCAAGCAATGTCTTACTTCTCTTCTGAAAGAAATTTTTCTGTTTATTTGAATGCCACTTGCACACTTAGTTATTTCTCAGTCTTTCTCATGCATTCCCTTTGGATCAAGCATCTCTGAATAATGCCTTCAGCTGATAGCCAGGAATCGAGGATATTAACTGCAATTTGCAGACTCAATTACCTAATTGTAAAAGTGGTTGTTGATTTCTTAGTGTACCTACTTAGGCCTTGAAGCATTCATGAAAGATAAATAGACTGCGTCAGAAATGACCTTACATTAAGGAGATTGGTTTGGGGGGGCTGCATATTTTGAAGAGTTTATTTAATTTATATCACAAGTTATTTCACATACTCTTAGATAAAGGCTGCAAAAGGTGTATTTTGGAAGTTGTTAATTAATGGATACAAAATCTGTCGTCAGTGGCAGGCAAGCGAGATGTCAGGCAGTAGATGTTTACTGTGCAATGGACATCCTTAGCAACTCCCAAATGTGCTGTTCAAAATCAATCTGCAGTGCCATTATTCCCATTTGATAGGCTGTCATGTGATATATTTGCAGTAACACACTGTGTCTTTCGTAGTGCTTTTCATCACTAATTTTCTGACACGTTGCAGAGGAGGCACAAGTTAGGTACATTCCTTGTACTCGGATGAGAAGGAAATTGTCCATCAAAAGCAACACAGCTGGGAAATTACCTGACTTCTGTGGAAATCAAACTAGTACTGCTGGCAGTAGTATGTGCCACTTGAGGCCTTGTTTGAATGACAGTGCAACCCAAGCCTTAAAATCCTTTGAGATGTTGAAGCTGGTTATATTTATTCCAAAACATTTCCATAGGCAGAGATTAACCACTTAATGCTCAGGGCACATTTAGTGACCCACAAATGTGCAGATATTAGAAAGCTGCTGACCTGAGTGTGTATACAAATTCTAGCTTATCACATCAGAGAAGGATGGCCAGTCCCAAGTCAGCTTACACAGAGCTCAGACTAAGCTCCTGCAGTCCCACAGGACCATCCCCTTGGCCGTGGATGAGCAAGGGCATGGCTGCAGTTTGCACATGGGTACATGTACCTGTGCCTAGGGGCAGCCTCATCCCCTTCCAGCTGCAGTCCTCTCCTTCCAGAGAGGAGATGGAGCCCCTCGCAGAATGGAGACTTAAGTACAGGGTAGGAAAGAGACCAAAGTGAGGAATGCAGAGTTGTGTTAATTTTTGTACTATCTATTCTTTAGTACTGTTCTCCAGCCTTTTTGGGTAGGAAAGAGACCAAAGTGAGGAATGCAGAGTTGTGTTAATTTTTGTACTGAGTATCTGTTCTTTAGTACTGTTCTCCAACCTTTTCATCTTGATATACACAGGTTAACCCTTCCCACTCCCTGATGTTCACATGGTCTTGAACATAGGAATGTGTAAGTTGTTGGTTTGGGTTTTCACTTACTTATAATAAAATAATAAAAAGTTATGGTAACTAGAAAAAAAAGAAGCCCATAAACAGCTAAAAGCATCCACCTTAAATGTTGTAATTTAAAATTTAGCTGCTTATCTGCAATCCTTTGGAGGGATCTGTCAATCTCTGAACAAAACAGAAAACAAAATCTTGGTATTTTCCAGCAGAAATTTTTAGTAGCAACTGAGGTATTTGTTTTGCTTTCATTTTGTGTACCGATCCCATGATACACCCCCCAGGCCAAGCAGCTGCAAAGCCTGGTTTTGAAATAGTTTATGAAATGTTGCTACAGTGTGCATGATGCATTAGGGCACAATGATGCTCATGGAATATTGCCTCTGACTCCTTGCCACTTAGTTAGCAAAAGCTAAGTCTTTTTCAGGTCTTCATTTCATCTTTTGAAGGTTGTCCTTTATAGATGGTCAAAAGGTAAAGGTAACTGCTGATTCAGCACTGTAGGTAATATCTCAGAATATAATTCATATCTCTTAAGCAAAAAGAAAGTGTTTTGTTGTTTTTCATCTGTTTTGGAAGTGTTTGGAGTGGCAACCTTCCCACCTTAGCAACAGAGTATTTTCAGGAAGAAAAGTAGGTTCACTTCTCCTGGTAAATCTTTAGCATTTACTTTTTGAATCAAAAAGTTGCCAATAACATGCTCAGAGGGTTTGGTCCTGTACTCATAACTCAGTAGAGAATGGAACCAGTGTAAGTAAAGAGTTGTGGGTACAGTTGAATTGCTTTTTGACTATCAAAATGGGAGATATTTGCTCACTGACTCCAGCTGCCTCAACAGCAAGGATAGAGAAGTGTGAAGTTGGAGAAGAACAGGTAAACTGAAACATGCATGCATTTGCATAACATCAGTGGAAGAAAAATATTGCACCCGTTCATTTTCGGGACTAATTAAATGGGCCTTAAGGCTTCTGCCAATAGATGAGGCATTCCTTTCTAATTTCAAATATGAATTCTTTTTGGAATCTTGATTAGAATTTCAACAAACCCCAGCTGCCAGCAAAGCTCGCTGTTTTAATAACCTACAGATACTTCATTTCACATTGTCAGTTTTATCTCTGCCAAAGCACCTATCACCTCATGCTGCCAATCCATTTTGGTGCTGGAAACATTTGGAAAGCTTTGATTTATAGTAAAGACTTGCCCTTACTTCTAAAATGTCTTCTCATGTTTCCTGTCTTCATGACTATCCATCTAATCATTCTTGTTCCATTTCATTTCAGTAACCGTAGGCTTTTGAGAGATGTGATGAGCCTCTTCTTTTGGGGAGAAAACCTTCTGAAGAAAGCTAACATAGAAAGAAAAAGCAAACATTTTTTTGGGTATGACAGTGCATGGAAAAGACCAGTCAGTGTTTTGTGGTTTCAACATTGCTTGGATAATTTGATGGGATTGCACAGTTGTTCTTTCTGTGTGCATTGCCCACATTGAGCATTTGGTGTTGCATTGCTGTAGAATATGTAGAATATTCTATTTTTAACAGAAAGAGGATAAGAGCAGAGGAAAACTGAGAGTTCTGCAATGGTAAGGATGTTGAATTTGCAAGCTGAATCATGATGTTGACATTTCATATAGACCTGGTGATTTATATTTAAGAGACTATCAAACAGAGAATCTGTTCCTTGGACTGCTGTTTGAAAACTTGGTTCAGGTAGGAAGAGCCCTAGTGCCCGCAGAGTCTCAGAGCAAGCTTCTTTATGAGTTACTGGGGAATGAAAAAGCGTGCAGCAGGCATTGCTTCCATTTTCCCACAACACGAGCCACCGCACATCCATTGCTGATACACGAGGAGTAATCTAAGATGCTTGTACTGTGACTAAACAAAGGCATACCCAAGTGGTGCCAGTGAGGAAGATGCAGCTTCCAGTTGTAGTGCAAGCTGTTGAGGGTTTCTCAATGTGGCTTAATCAGTCCATGCTAAAATCTTCATTGCTAGTGTTGCACCTGTTGTGTTAAAAGCTGACACATGTGCCTGCATGCTCATGATGGGCATTGGGCATGAGTTACCTCCTCAGTTTTGCCATGTAGTTCTGTCTTGTACTATTTTAAGTACAACTCTGGAGTTAGCGATTTTGTCCAATCAACACCTTTGGCAAATGTGACATTGATTGCATTTTTTAATGCATTTTTTCCCGAATATCTAATGTCTGATGCTGAAAGCAATGCATTTTCCTCTTTGCTCTATGTAAGCTGCCTTTTGTATATCAAATTTGCTTTTAAGCAGCCTTACTTCTTATGTAGAGGTTTGTGTTTAGTCTGTCGTTGGTGCTGTATTTAAGATTAATGTTTGTAATGTTGCTGGCATTAACTTGTAAGTTCAAACTGCCAAAGGAAAGCATTTGCTCCCATTCCATTTCAGACAGTGTCAGAGGATTTATTTAAAGTGTGCCTTCCAGCCCCACTCGCTTGCTCCTTGGAAATAAACCTGGATCCAAGCTGGATTATCAGTACCAACGTGAAAGACCATGCTTGACTTCCATAAAATTTCTCTTTCTTAACTTTATTCTTCTTCCTTGTCCTGGAGATTACCCCACTGAAGATAAATGCAACTTACAATAGTGAGCACAGCAGTACTATCTGTCTTTTTGCACAATAACTGTTTGTTATCTTTCCAAAAAATGTGACTGGCCAGACAGCAAGCAAATGCCATTTCATACACCTGTGTGCCAGATGTTTTGCAGCTGTGCACATACTGCTGCTGCTGAACCTCCAGTGAGTGTCATGGGACAACTGATTCAGGAAAAGTATGAATTTTTCTCTTGGGATGGGCTGAAATGGTGGCTGCCAGTCAAAGGAACTGCATAGCAAAATTAAGAAGCAAATTTTTGGCATCTTGTTTGGGAATATTGCTAACATTGAAAGTTATCAAAATTTCCTCTGGCTTCTTCCAAGCTAAAATATTTTTCACAGCCCCTCAAAGTCTAATGAAATTAAAGTAGGTATTACTGAAATTTGATTTGGTAGCATACAGGTGAAATTACTCTTGTAATGAGCAGCATAGATAAAGTCATGTGTTACAAAGCTAGGTAAGAATTAATGACTACAAAATTCATGTTGTTTTTAGGGGTAACTCAGTATCTGAATGTCACAAAGCTTGAAAGATCTGCTGAACATTGGAATTTTATTCCTGGAATGCACCTTTTTATTTCTTAGTTCTTAAAACTGTGGCCAGTGCAACAAAGGACTTGCTCCTATCATCACAATCCACATCCATTTTCTTTCTTTATGACTCCTGCAATGATTCTCCTTTACAAAGTGCTTTGCAGCATTCATTTGAAGCTTGCACAATCCTGTAAGGAAGTAGATTGGTTTTACTATTGTGTAATCTTTTATTTATTTAGCTATCATAACTCACTGCTTTGTATGTCAGATTGAAAGTTCCAGCAACTGATATGCTGCACATGGCATGTGTATCCAAATCTCAGTGTAACTGCAGCTGGATTCTGTGTCACATCTTTAAAGAGTGGAAGGAGGATATCACACACTGCTCTGGGAATGGGGCCAAGGTATTAGACACGAAAGTGGGCAGGCATATGTGCCTTTATGGGGAGAACAGGGGAAGAAGAGTGTGGTCCTGGAAGTCTGATAGGCATGGACATTTTTTGGTTGCTTCAGAAGCTGACTCAAATTTTGGATTAGCATCTGTAGTCTAGTCGCTGACCCAAAGCTTCTAAGGCTTTTGAAAGTCTGTTTTGAAGGTGATAGTTTCAAGAATTTGTTTACTAGTGTCCTTCCAATTTGGCAATGAAACAGTTTTTTCTTTGGTTTCTTGTTTGGTTTCCCAGCTCATGGAGTGGGACTGCAAGTATATGATGTGAGAAACAGAATTATAGCCACTGCTATGATATTGATTTTGGCATGCAGAATGGAAGAAAAATTATGTTAAATTATCATCATGGTAACTCAGTGTGAGAGATATCAATGGTTTTAAAGGACGTGGGCAAAGTCTTATCACTGAAGCACAAACTTCTCTGTGTTTTGTGAGAGATATCAATGGTTTTAAAGGACGTGGGCAAAATCTTATCACTGAAGCACAAACTTCTCCAAAGCTCTGTGTTCAGGCTTTTTTAACTCTTTCCTTTGGTTAACTTTTTGATGCTTTTGAGAAATGTTGAAGATGGTGCTTTACTAGGCTGTGGAGTGGGAGGAGCCCCTGGCATGCTGTGCAGGGCACCATGGAGATCTGTGATGGTACAATGGATGGCACAGCAGGCATGGGAAGGATTGCCTGTGGTTCCAAAGCTGGTAGGATGGCCATGAGCAGGACACTGTGCCTATGGAACACCTTCAATGGCATGTTCATCTACATATATATATCTATCTATAATTAGCTTTTGCTTCCAAAGATAGTGTGGGTGTGCTTGGCCACCTTTATGTTATGTTGAGCTGGGTATTGTCAGCATGAGTATAATGAGCAAGCAGGGAGGAGGGCAGTTCTGGACCAACATACAGCCAGGGACAGCCTGGTTTTGGGGAATAATACCTGTGCTGCTGAAAAGGCAACTCCCACCTTTTATCTGCTGAATGGGTTTCTTGACTTTCACATCATGCTATAAAGTCCATGTCTTTTCAGTCTCAGGCGTAATATGGTTTTAGTGGAGGGTTTTCCCCTGTGATTGTTTCCTGAACTAGTAGATCTTCCTTCACTTTGGCAAGGATTGTCTGTAATAAAAAGTTTCGTCGTCAGTTATTAGTTTCATATGACTGGTCTGTGAAGCACACAAGATGATTGAAAGCTGTAAAATTCGTGTAAGCTGTTTTCCTGCATCATGATCCAAATTATCTTAGTTGTGTCTCAGTGGTTTTGATCATATAAATTTATTGCTGGTAACCCACAGTAAACCAGCAAGCTGCAGCTGTGACTGGAGCTCAGATGAAATTATCCGTTTACACCCAAAGTGGCTGTAAAATAAGTGCTTTAATTGTTTTAGTAACAATTGCTTTGCTTATAGTGGTTCTATAATTTTTTTGCAGTTACTGCTGTCTATAACTTTTAGTCAGTGTTAGTAACATTAAGTTACAACTTTATATAATCCTGATTTTAACCCAAACGACAAAAATGTTGATACTCAGTTCTGGTCTGTGGTGAAGTGGGAAAGGAACTGTGGTAAAACACAGTGTGCTACTAATAGCACCTGATAAACTAGCATGAAGTATCATATTATTAATTGATTTAATGAGTCCTTAGATCCTATGATACTTGAAAGCAGGTTAATTGGTTTCTTACAACATACTGGACTGTTTTTAAATGCATTATTTGACTATCATTTTCTTGAAATACCCAGTTCTGAGATTTTCAGTCCCCGTTCACTCCTCAACCCCAAATTTGTAGTTCTTTTGCGCTGAAGCATTTTAAGAGCAGTAGCTCAAAGCACAGTGTTTCTTCCTTGTTTACATCCCTTGGGTTAGCTGTGAATGGGTGCTGTGCTGGCACAGTCCTCTTGTCGAGCTAAGCAGAAACATTGCTGGCAGACAATCCAGAAGGCAGATAATGCTGAAAGGTGCTTGTCTGATGTGCATGATCGACTCTAATTGGTTTGGCACGTTTATATTCCATATTAATTTCCTCTTTTTTGTATAGACCATATGAAGAGTGGCATGGAAGTGTCAAAATTTATTGTTTTTCATTGGACTCTAAAATAAAGTTGTTTTCATCACTTGAGAGGTGTGGAGTGCCAGAGGGGTGGATCAACTTCCCTGCAAGGCCGTGTTGGACACAGCCCTGCCTCACAGACAGGTTACATTACTGCAGCTGGATGCTCTGGAAGGCCCTACCATAAAGGGAAATGTGGCTGCTGAAATAGTGCTGCTGTAAGTCTCAGGAAGGCAGGCTGGGGCAAACTCAGCCCACGTGCTGTTCCCAGTGCTAGTTCTCTGCACAGCGCCTGAGCAAGCTCACCCAAGGTTCCTGTCCTAACAAGACAAAGTACTGCATTGTATATGAAAGGGAAAGTTTTAAGCTGTTTGGCTGCATCCCCAAATTCAATTAATAGTGCTGGAACCCAGAGGCGGGGCATGCATGGGCTCTGCAGCACACATTGTGACTAATGTGCTGTGAACCGCAGGTGCAGCAAGCCAGGAATGGTGCGAGCATTTCAACCTAGTCAACCCTGTCAATTCAGCCTGTCACTCATCATTTTGCTTTGGGATAGCTGGTTTCCAGAAGAAAGAAATAAAGTAGAAGTCTGATATAAATTAAAATCATAAACTGAAGGCTTATGTGAACAAGATGGGAAAACATAACAGAAATTTTTGAATAAAAACAGCAATACCCTTATTTTTAACTAGGTTCCTTTTGACAAGAAAACTTTTCATTCACCAGACATTCAGAATAGTGGGAACACACACATGGGCATACCCACCTACCTGTACACTACGCACTTTTAGTTGTAGTATGCAATTAAGGATGCTTCTACTTCTGGATTTGCATATTCAGGAGAAATCAACTACAAATTTCAGAAACGTTCACAAGTAGGTTACTTTGTCGAGAGTCTGTATGCTTTGACTACAGTAAGAAGCAACTGATAAGCATTCATGGGGATAAAATTCCTCTGTGTATCCTCACATTCATTTTGATTGGCAAATAAGTTATTTATCCTTCACAGTGGCTCCTTTCCAGATACCCTTCACAGACAAGGGCATTTTTCATCCTTCCTCCTCCTTTCATCTCTTTTCCCCACCCCAGTATATTGGATGTGTGCTGGAATAGAATCAAATACAAAAGTTGTATTGATCCACAGTGTAATGCATTTTAAGATTTTTGCATCTTTGCTGGAAAACAAAACACTTTGGACAGTTGGAGAATTATTTCTGGGATGTTGTAGATGCATTTATTTATTTGCTTGCTTGTTTATTAATTATTTGGATCCTCCTTTGAGTGCTTTCATCCATAGTCTTTCTTAACCCTCCTATGTATATTTTACACCCTTGTTTCTCAAAAAAATGCTGAAAATTATTTTCATTAGGAATAAGGAGTAGACATCCAGGATTCATCCATTTTACCTTTCTACTTGTTTTATTTTTAGCTTCCCTCATGCCTCATAGAAAGCAGCAGCTGTTTTGCATTCTGTACCACATGGCATCCTTTCTAACAAGCCACTCCAGAGCATCCTTCCTCAGTATTTTGAGGGATGCAGGAGACTTACTGGTACTTTGCTGCTTCCTTCTCATTGCACCCTCATGATCTGGTAATATGTCATCTATGTGGTGCTGCTCTGTATTGTCAGAGACTAATTTAATTAATTTTTGTTAACAGTCCCTTAATTGAATTTTTGAAAGACAGATAAAATTACAAACACAACACCGGAAGAACATAGGAAGAATGTCTGGCAGAGCTATACAAATAGATGTATTGTTTCAAATATTCCCTGTGCTGTTGAACAAGACATGTAATCTGTAAAGGATTTTGTCTAAGGGGGAGCAAGATACTCAGAGCAATACTGAAGCTTATTCAAGTGGTCAAAGCCAGTAAAAAAGGAAAAAAATAAAGTCAGACACATGAAATCACGAGTGCCTCCAAAGTGCAGTGGCTCCTCTTCACTGTCCCAGACACTCAATCAAAAATAAAATAAAAATTATCCTAATGCCTGTGCTCTGGAAAAGAGAGAAAGAAGGCTCCTTCAGGAGAAAAAGCCAAGGTGGCATTATGACTCACAAATCCCTAAGAGGTGGGCATAAAAAAGTGGGGACCACAAGCAAAAAAGGTTTCCTAATAGCTCCAGTTGTTCAGTAACACAAAATACCCATGTTGCATAAGCATCATCAAGTCCCATAGCTGTGTTTCCACTGAACTGGAGAGTTATTGCTATTCCTGAGTTGCCACTTTGAATCCCTTTTGAATTTGTTTCAGGATAACTTTCTGGTAGGATACACCGATATAATTCCATTAAAAAATACCTTTTAGTGAATGTGGCCTGTCTTCCAGAGCTCCCATCCCTTGGCTTATTCAGCAGGTTATCCTAATTTGAATGTAGAAAGTCCATCTGCCAGGAGAAACCTGGTAGCTGAGCAAGCTGTGTCAGTCAGTGGCCACGCTTCCTTGTATTACTGATAAATGTGCTGCTGCACAGTCTATTGTAAGAACAGATTCTTTCACCTTTTTCTGAAGAAAATGTCACCAGTCATTTCAAATTATTTAAATGCCATTTCCTAATGTTTCACATGCACTTTACCAAATAGGCACAACTGGAAGGCTTGCTTTACACCCCAGTCAGGAGGACCATGATGGGAGATCTGGTGAATATAGACACAGACACCTACCACACACATGCACGTGTCATGCTGGAATGGGGTACCTTCAAAATTTAAACAGAATGGCTGCAAGCATTTTTATTCCAGGATAGAAGTGCTTTTTTCTAGGTAATCTGAATCTGCTCTGAAACGTTAGCTCAGCCTGTGTTTACTATTCCAACTGGAAAACATTTAAAATCACATTTTCTAAAGGGAAAGCAACTTTTTTCTTTCCTTGGATTGTTTAGACCAAATGGACCATTTCATAAAAGATATGTTCTAAAGTCTGTTTCCCAGATGCAAAAGCCATGATAATCCAAAAATGTGCCTTCTTGTAGGCCTTTCAGTATGATTTCCAGTAGAGCTTAAAAAAAAATAGTAGTATATGAGATGAATCCCAGATAACTGCAGTGTAATGTCTAGTGGTTTCATTTTCCAGGGATATACTCATAAAAGTTCATTTTTAGGGGTCTAAAGTAATCTTCATTTTATGGGGCAATTAAAGACTTCTGTTTTGATGTTGTCTGCTGTTCTCTGTGGGATTGATTCAGAATCAAATACATACTGTAGAGGAAAATTCAGCATGACAGTTTGCTGCTGGCATTTTTCATGGAGAATTGCAGTATTCTCCCAGATGGAAAAGAAACTTCCAAGGGAGTTTTATTTTTTTGTCGGTCTATATTATAGCTAACCATTCTTCTACTTATCACTGCAGGTACATGGAACACTGCCTGGTTTTGGAATCTTTCCCTTCCATAAAGAACAAGTTATGTTAATATTTTTTGACACTTGAGTAAGAAAAATTCTTACATATGATCAAATTCAAGACAACTGACTGCCCTTTGATTATTTCCAGACCCACATCATATCAGTCACAAAGGTAATACAGTATGAGGTTTAGGGTTCTGACAGACATGTGTCTACAAATGAAAATCATATTGCTGGAGCTGTACCAGCCCCTGTCTCTCTGAGGGGTGGCAGTGCCCTGAGTGTATGAACATCTGCTTTGTTTGTGAATCAGCTCCACAGTGGTCACAGTTTGCTATATTTAGTGTTTTGTAGCTAAGCCTCTGGTATTTTCACTTTGCTTTACTCTAAAAAAAAAAAAAAAAAAAAAGTAGTTGTCCAGAAACCGGGATGAGAAGTGACCGAGGTATTTCAGTAACAAGAGCTAAGGGAGGGATAGCAGGAGTGTCTGTCTCAACTCTTGCTCCAAGTCCCACTGTCCTTGTCCCCTAGTCAGCCCTAAAGCTGGTGCAGTCCTTTGGTGATGCGGGGAGTGCTCAAACAGGCTGCAGACGTGCCCCTCTTGGCAGCAGTCTGGGTGTAGGTGCCTGTGCTCTGGAAGCTGTAAATCACTGCTGCCTTGGGGACGAGCCCAGGCTCCCAGCCCTGCCTGCCTCAGCCCTCTCCGAAGGAACAGCAGTGTGAAGGGCTGCCTTTTGTTTTCTTTTTAAGGGGTTTTCGCTAGCAAAGAGACCATAAGCCTTAAACATCAGGGTGAGGTAGGCAAGGGTCAAAATCTTATGAGAGGAAATGAGTAATAAGGACGTCATAGACCATCTCCGGCGTTATTTGGAGTTGTGCCCTGGGTATGTCATCGTTTTCCCTTCTCTCTCACTGAATCTTCTTTATTTATATGTATTTTTTAATAGTAGCCTCAATGACAGTGAAATGGATGAGTGCAGGACCTGCTAAATGCCAGCTTCCCCTTGTATGGCATCCATCTGTAAATGCACTTAGAACAAACATCTGCTCCCAGAAATGACTTTCTGGCCTGTGCTGGTTTTTTCAGTGTCTGCCAGGCTTTTCATCACCTTCCCCAGTAATCCCAGCAGGTCCACAAAAAAGTAAAGATCCTTGTTTGTGTGACATTGCAGCTACTTCAGCTGGCTTGTTAAAACTCAAAAGTTACAACTGGAGGAGCAATGCAACCCTATTCACAAGAAAGAGAAACTTCTCAGTTGTGAAGGTTATCACATATGTTAGGCATACATAACCCTGGTTACTTCTACATTATAGTCTGGATCCCACAAAAATTATAATTCACGTAAAGTACCTTCTTCAGCTAAAATTTGAATGGGTGGGTGAGTATCTAGACAGTAATCTTGAAAGGCAGAATGTTACAGAGACTGTCATACAGCTGCACATTAATATGTGGTCACTCCCTTCTGAAAACAAAATACTGAACTGGGTTTTAAATATCAGCTTGCACACAGTATGATGTGTAGTATTTTGCATAGGCTTGCTGACTTAAAATGTGTGTTTGGAGCTGATTGATGTTATCAGAGCTCTGCTCTTATCCCTGAATCTATTTAGGAAAAGGTTCATATTCTTTAGCAACTTGACCACTTTCTTTCTCTCCATTTAATCAAAACTTTTTAGATCATTCTTCACAGAAACAGTTTTAAGACTCTTGACACGTTACCATGTTTCTAATATTTGAAGTATTGAGAAAGCCAAGAATTTTTAAGTTGTCCTGTTCATATAGAATTTGTATCTGTAAATCCAACACCTTGTGAATTTCATAGACTTGTATTTATACCTGTATCCCTGTGGTGTTATACATAATTTAAAGGTTATCTGAAGCCGTCTCCATACTGCCTGAAACTAGTTTTACTTTAAAAATATTTTCAGTCTGTGAAGAGATGCTGCCAGGCATTTTTATTAATACTTCTATAAAAGAAGGAAATACTTTCTCACATGTGACTAAAATGTGGAAGTCATTAACACAGGAAAGCCATTGAGTCCAAGAATTTAACAGGACTTCTGAGAGGTTATAGCCATCAACAATATACCGGCTTGTAATTAGAACAAGTAATTTGGAAAAAATGCTAAGCACAGTGTTCAAGGATTCAGTTGGTCTTCAGCTATCAGCTCCCAGCTGGACAGAGATTGCTTTGTCGACATCCATAGTTCCAGCATTTCTCCGTGCAGCATCTGGCAGCAGCCCGGGTACGGGACAACTCCTGGGACAGCGCATTTGCTGTGACACGGGACCCACACGCTCCCTGCCTGCCTTCTGGCTCCTGTAGTCACTGATCACACTGTGCCAGCTGTCTGAGCTGTACAGCGCCCTGCTGCTCCGTGCCTGTGGGCAGCAAGGCGCCGGGAGCTTTTGTTACTAGGCTGGATCAAATGGAAAGGTGATGTTCACAAACAAATAAAGCAGAGGAGATACAGATACTCTCCTCCTTCTTCTAGCTTTGACAGCTCTTTCTCATTGCTGCGTTTCAGCTGTGGCCAGGCACGTGCTCTGCACTGTCCTGCAGGGTCAGGCACAGTTGCAGCAAAGCAGCAGGAAAACGGAGAGGGAACATGCAGTGGTGCACAGGGAGCAGAGTAAAGGTTTTTCTGTATGCACCAGAGAGAAACATCACGCTGCTGGCACTGCACATGTCAGGTTTGCTTTGTGTCTGAGACCCTGAATGAGCTGTGCTGACTGTAGAGCTCTGCTCCAGACTGTAGGAAAGAACATCAATGCCATTGTATTTGGCACCTGTAGTAAAGATGTGATGCAGAGAGTAGACATGGAAAATCAGCGCTCTGCAGGTAATCTGTCCAGAGTGGGATCAAGGAATGCTTGTGACAGCACAAATAAGCTCCCTCTGAGTTTGTGAAGCTCTTTGTCTCTTTAATTTTCTATGGAAAAAAGAAAAAAGCTAAATTTCTTGATAACTTCCACAGAAAAAATCAACTCTAACATAGTTTTACTGTCAGTATTTATTCTCACAGTCTGAGAAATGCAATGTGGAAGGAAAGATAAAGCAGCATTTTCCTACAAATAAACAACCAGTAATTTTCAAATGAGAATGACTACATGAATTCCAGTTGCTGGAGGGGATGCTGCTGATGGGATTGCAGCAGGATCCATGGCTGCATTCAAGGGAGAGCACTCTTGCTCACCAGCAGCCTGTGTTCAAGGCAGGTGCCCAGGCAGCACACTGCTGGGCCACTGCAGCTCTTCAGGTGAGTTTGGTGTGCCATCCGGGGGGATCTGTGTTCGTGGGGTTGCCAGGAGGGAAGGAGGAAGGCTGGACGTTATCGGCTGTGTTACGGGTTGTGCTTGTTATGCCTTGGCTGAGCAGTGGGGTTGTAAATGATTTCTTTGCCAAAAGTGAAAGTTCATTACAGACTGGCCTTGTTTTGGTGAGGAAGAGTTGGGAGGATATACCATAAGAGTAAATAAAGCTTATGGCTTTACCTGCTAGTTTGTCTCTTTGGCATTAGAGGGATTATATTCTAACTGGTTTTTGATTTCTCTGTTACAATTTTTTTACTTTTAGTCTTTTTAGGATTTACTCTGTATGTGCACAAAAACCTTTCCACAATGGTGACACTTTTACGGTTTTTCTAGTGCTTGGAAGGAAGTTCCCATAGATATACTAGACGTTTGTCAGAATAAAAAAACATTGTGCTAACTTCTGCCGGGATGCAGAAGTTCATTACCTTCCCTTTCCTTTTTTGTCCTTTCATATACTTCATTTGGGAAAAATACTACCCACAAAACATCTGTTTGGGGGTTGGTTTGTTCTTCAAACTGACAAAATGTGTTTCCAAATAGAGTTGATTTTAATTAGATGGTTTAACAGCATATTTGTTGCTTTTGTGAATATATTGTTATCCCTTGTTTTATTGCTGAAACTGTGGTTAGGGAAGTGACTTACTGCAAGTTCATAGAGAACAAATTGTGAGAAATGGAGAAAGTTGTATAAAAATGCTGATACAGCATTCATTGTGTAATAGAAGAAGATGTTGCATGCAGCGTTATTTCTGAATTTCAGTTATATGAGACTAAAATAAGAATCAGTTACCAATTTCAAGTTCCATTATCCTGGCAGCACCTCAGCTCCTTTTGGCAAATCATTTAACCTTCTCTGCTTCCTAGCTAACAATTTAAAGTGGTGATCTTATTTTATTTATTTCCCAGATGTACTTGAAGTATTTCATTTATATGTGTAAGTACTTTGAGAAGAATTTTAGTTATAAATAAAAAATACATAAATCTTTATTATGTTATGTAAGGATACACATTTGTAGGATAAAGATTGTGCTTTCCATCAGTTTACAAAATTTTATTTGATTTCCTTTGACAATTAAATCTGTCTTGACAGCTTGTTAACTCATGGTTAACAGAAAGTGAACAGAAATTAGGGTTTTAGTATCTTCTTAGAGAAACTCTGAAAATCAGTATTGCCATAAGAAAGTTAAGTCCCACATTCATGGCTAGAAATTTTTTCTTTCTCCTTACAGCTATTAGTGCTGTTAAGATGGCTTACAAAGGAGCTGGCTCTTCTGAACACTCGAGTTCATCACAAGTCAGCAGCTTTCAGCTTTTTTCAAAGTATTTCTATGTTCCTTTATTTTCCAGAAGTGTGAGCTCTAGCATAGGTTATTCAAGGCTTTCTTTTCTTAGCAGCCTTGTGAACACTTCTTAAAATAGTGGTTTGATAGACTAGAGGAGGAAAATTGCTGATCTATGTGATATCCTTATTTTTTCTATATTGTTCCTTGTCAAAGGGGACTGTAGTACATTCTGGCATGATTCTAGAGGACACACTGTATTGAATAGTTTGTAATGCCAGAGGTCTGCAATGGAACTGTGACTCAGACTGTCTTTACGCAGAAGTTTAACAATTTGGTATCCTTGTCCATCCAAGCTGGATCAATTCTGATCTTCTGGGTTAGGAACAAATAGAAAGGAAAAACTTTTGAATATCTCAGTGCAGCTGTCATGGACCAAGCATATCAAAATAGTAATTTGTCTGAAGAGCAAAACTGCGTAGGGTTAGAAAGCACCCATATCCAAAATTACAATATAAAGTGCTTCTTTGTTATTGTCTATTTCTTGTTTGCTTCAGTCTGTTATGAAATAGCATGTGTTAAGTAATAAAGGGCAAACAATTTAAATTGTTTATCCAAACAACAAGTGACTTGAGAAAGTAGATATAGAAACTTGAATTAACGAGGTTAGAGATGCTCACAAGCCAAGGTTTGTACATGATGACAGTCGAGTGATAGTGACCGATGCTGTTGGACCCCACCATGCTTGATTATTCTTTGGAGACAAGCTTCCAGGCTCTTCTTTCTGACACTTCCCCTGATACCTACAGACCAGAAAGCAGAACTGCACCTGTGAAGTGTACATGCTAGCTTTTATTGTTTCCCAGTCTGGAAAACTAGATCTTATCTACTTAGATGGGACCAGCAAAATATAGTCACCTCCTCTACCACTTTTCTCCACTTCTGTTATTTTGAGGTGGTTTCCAAAAATCCAATACCCTTTGGTACCACAAAGGTCATTACTGGCACTTAGTTTAAACCAAGGAATGAGACCAAGCCAGTTTGGCAATTTAACAGTTAAAAAGAATTCATTTAAGAAGTCCTTCACTATAATACCTTTATGGTCCTTAGAAACAGTTTTTCTCATAAATATACACACACTTATGCACACATGCACGCACATCATCTTTGCCTGAGATGACGTTTCCTAGGAAACTGTACTTACTCAGGTATCAGTGGCTCCAGTTAGTTATAACCAAAAGGGCTGCTATGGCAGCAGTTTCGTGTGCTTTTATTCCTTACAGTTATACAATCTTTTTTGGTTTTTCCACGTTGTAATTTGCCATGAAATGACTGCATGATGCTCCTCATGCTCTTCTAGTATGGTGTGCTGAGAAGGCTAAAGTTTGTTGTGTGTTGAGCACACACATTTGCTTCACACAGTCTACTGCTGCCACCATCTCCAGTTTCTGGGCTGTAATTGAGGTTTTCCCAGGGTTACGAAGATTTTAACCAAAATGTCATCGTGATGATCAGCAGCACAAAGTGCGACTTGCTCCCAGAGTTTGTAGAACAGAACTTCTACAGAAACACTTGGTACAAAATAAATGGGTTTCAGAGGAAAGGAAGGGTGCCCAGTCCCTGAGCAAATACAAGGCAGCTGAGATGGGTCACCCAAGATCTCTCCCCTCCAAATACCACAAAACTTGCTCTGTTTTCAGCAGAAACTGAGCTGCTGGCAAAGTTTGCACACCTCCTCTTTGCCAGGAGATTTGAACACTGAACAAAGCAGGAGAATTATTGTACCCATGAACATCAGTTACTTTAAATATTAATAATAAATATTATTTAAATCACTTGAGAAAAATGCCTTTATTCTCTGGATTTATTCCTTCAGAGGCCCATTTCCAGCAGTGTCTGATATACTGGACACTTCTCAAGAATAGGAACAGCCCTGGGAGCATCTGACATAAGAATTGAGCTGCAGGGAAGGATTTCTCCTGGATGAGGAGGTGATTTTGTACAGGAGGCAGTGAGCAAGAGTCCTCTGCCAGGGATTCTGTCTAAAGCCCAAGGGGGAAAGGAAAATCAGGATGTAAGCCTTGGTCAAGGGAGCAATTACTTCTGGAAATGGATTTGAGTGGGCTGGAATGAAGGAAGTGTTTTGGAACAAGTCACCTGGAATTTATAGTCTCTTTTTTTTTTCTCACTCCCTTTATTTCCTTCATGAATGGGTTGTTTTTTGTTTGGCTTTTTTTTTTTTTTTTTTTTTTTTTTTTTTTTTTTTTTTTTTTTTTCCTGAGGGGCTCTTTGGTTAAGTTGGGTTTTGTAGCTTTCATTTTTGTAGTATTTTGTTTATCAATTACCCTGTGTAGGGCAGAATACTCTGTGAAACATGGTGTGGATTGTATAGAACACAGTTCACTCAACTAACACCATCTAATGTGCTACCTCAGTGAGGTGTAGTTTTCAATTAAAATTTAATTTATTGTTTCCATTGTGCTGTTCTAACGGGGACCATTTTCTTCTGCTTCAAGTGTGGTTTTATAAATTCTAAGATGAAAATTAGTTGAGAGAGCTCTGCCAAGAGGAACTGCAGTCATATATGTGAGTCATAAATATTTTACTTAATTGGGGAAATTGCTCATTCTGTTACAGATTACATCTATTCCTAAATATTTTATTTAAAAGCTAGAAAAATGTCCTTTCTGGGTCTTTGGTCCTTCAGCACATCACTAACAGCAGCATTTGAGTTCCAGTGCACTGACTGATTCACCAAGAAATCCCTTGCTTCCTTTGAGATATGCACCCAAGGATCTCTCCAAAAGCTGTACTGGACAGATGTGGACTATTGTGTGGGTTTTGTTTATTCCCTAGGGTGCCCAGGAGGTCACTTTTGGGTTCAGATCATCTCCATTCAAGATGAGTTATTTGTTGGTAATCCTCCAGAGGATGTAGCAGGGCACAAGTTGCTTCTGCCTAACTGGAGCACCTGGCAGCAGGGCCAATTTGGATTGTATAATCAATATTCAGTACCTTTATAACTTCATCCAGATGCTGAGAGCAGAGGAGCAATGTCCATACATTTTGTTGTTGTAAATCCTTTCACAAAAATCAAACTATTGCCAAGAATGTGTAAAACATCAAAGTAAGAGGCAATTATAATATAATAATTGATGCCAGATGGACTTCTGCACCTGAGATCAGTCAACATGCCAGTGAAAAAGAACCATTTACTGCAAGGAACACTACAGCATATGTCAGGGTAACATCAGCATCTTTTCAAACATTTTAACCATTTTGAAAGCTGCTAAAGTGTTGAGTTTTGTGCTGTGGTTGTTCTTAGACATTGCAGCAAGATCCTTTCCTGTTAAAGATTTCCTGAGAAGGAAATACGATCTTCGCTCTTCCTAACTCCCTTGGCCATCATCAGGTTTGGCAAATTTTCATTAAAACTTAAAATAAACCATAATTTAAACAGTCACTAAAGATCATTGGTTAGCTGCTTTCAGAAACCTGTGTTATCTTCAGGCAATTAAAAACAATGAGATAATATTTTCTTAAATATTATGTAGCTATTAAAGTATTTTTTTTAAAAACATTGCCATTTCCAAAACTGAATTTATTAGTTTGTAAAGGTTGATATTTATTGAAGGAAGCACGAACTTGCCTCCATTATGCATCTGCTTTTCCTAATATGAGATTTGGAGGTTTGTTTGCTTTTAAGAGGTGGTGAAAGGTCACTTGAGTATCACTTCAGGCTTTAGTATGGCATCATTCTCCTCTGTAATATGTGGTGGGTGGATGAGATGAAGACTATAATGTGCATTTTTTTGTTTTGACCATTTCATTCTGATGTTCTTGTAGTTATTGGGGGAGAGGGGGGTGTGTAGAAATGCTGTGTTCTTAACTATTCTCTTTTGTTATTTTCATGCAATTTTTTTTCTTCCATCATTCAAAACCTGAGCTACCTTTGAAGTGATAGAGCTCTGTAGACTGAAGGAATTTTCCAGTTCTGCAGAACAAACTTCAAGCTGATTCTGGAAATGCTCAGTGTATGCTGCCTAATTTTTCTGTACCCTTTTCACACCAAGTGCCTCTGTGTGCTGTAGGACAGTCCAGTTTGAAGATGAAATAAGTGACTGCTCACTGGAAGTGTTTGCACAGTTGCTTGCTTCAGAGTGCTGGAGCCCTACCCACGACCCTCATTGCAGCGACAGTCTCATGAAGTATTTCCATGTGTAGGTTTGAAATGGAGAGTGCAGGGACCATGAGGGATCCAGTAAAGAGTTCTGCACACACCTCTCCAGCCATGCACTGCAGTGAGCTGACTGTTAATCTCTCTCTCCTGCTCCACGGACTGCAGTTCCCTTGGTGCCAGCTTCCAGTGCGTGGCTAGCACCACGCATGTCAGTGGGAGTAATTGGCACTCAAAGCACATTTAAGGGCAGGCAGGACTGGAGACCTGGAAGGATTTCTTCAGAAAGTTATTCCATTCACCTTTGCATGCCCTGAGACTGACAGATGCACTGAAGTTGAGCAAATTCCTGGTGGTGGATCTGTCTTCCAGGGCTGTAACTCACACTAGGAAACGTTACTGAAACCCTGAAGCGTAGCTCCTTCGTGCTGTGCCTCAGGAGTCCGACAAGTTCTGGCACGTTGACCATAATGCATACAGGTTTATAGCACTATTTATAAATCTCTTGAGTTTCCTCTTGTATTGTTTCTTGCTGAGGGAGTGTGGGATATGCAATTCATCCCATCAGATTTTATTGAGGAGTTATCCGCAGTCATGTGCATGCTGGATTCTCTGGAGAAACAACATCTGTTTTCTGCAGTATTTCAAGTTTGAAATGGTTGTGAGTTGTTACAGCTCATTTAATTAACAAAAGGATACAATTAAAAAATGTGAATTACTTTTGTTTTTTGTCAAACACAATGTTAACTCCATAACCCAGATAATAAGGAGGTTTCCTCTATAAGCTATTTTTTGATTTTTCAGTATTTTCTGAGGTGTTTGCCATACTTTATGTAAGCACAGATTCCTCTGATTTTCTTTCTCTCTTCAACAGAAACCATGTTATGCCTGTAAAACAGACACTTCTTGTCTTCTAGGTGAAAAAGACACTAAACATGAGTTGGATGTGGTCCTTGGGACCATCTGTTTTGCAAATCATGCCATTGTGCTAACCCTGTTAAGGCAACCTCAAGTTCTGTTAGGATCTTTTTATATAGATAAATGAAAAAAAAAATGTAGATACATATATGGATGAATACACCTCAAAGGCAGGATGTCAACCACTGATAGGCATATAGGTATGATAAAAAAAGGAAGCTAAGCAGCATGGTTCCTCATGGGACCACAACAAACCTGGTCAGCAGAGTCTTGGTGCTTGACTGTGTACAGCTGTTATGTAGATCTCATGGCCAACTCAGATTACGAGTCAACACACAACTGTAATTTAAATGAAACTTAGTTACTCTTCCAGTAACTTTGGATGCATTTGTGGAGAGGGTGTGGAGCAACACTTTCGTTTGGCTTTCTTGAAAATAACTGGCATTCTCCACTTGTAAGGAAGCTCATTATGGTTTTTTTGTTCAGTCATGTAAGTAAACTTCTGGAGGATCATAAATGCCTGATATAATAGTAGCCTTCAGGCATTCTTCACTAAAATTGTATTTTATCTTCCACCAGCTGTGCATTTCCAAGAATGTAAATGATCCTTAAGATAAGGTGACTGTAAGATTTGCTGCTCTAAACACAGAGAGCCATAGTAACAAATAGCACTGTATGTTTCACATCATCTTTCTGCAGTTGATTCGCTCTCATGGATGCATGGACAGTTGCACAGTTTGTAGAGAAAATGGTCTGTTCCTAGAAAACTAGTTCCTATTAATTCCTAAATTATTTGTATAT